>NC_045427.1:257568767-257877613 GCF_902635505.1 Sarcophilus harrisii
TACAGAAAGAGTAACTACTGAGTTCCCTGAATGGAACTACCTCCTGGGGATTCTCAAGATCCTGTTTCAAATTAAATTATAGGAAAGCATCATAATATTGACTCAATAATTTCAATAAACATTTACTTAGCATTCCCAGGCACTATACTAAATACTGAGGATACAAACAAGAAAAAGAAAGATAGTCTCTACCCTCAAGAAGTTTACAATCTGAGAAAAAACAGCATTCAAAAGTGCTTGGAGAATGGGGAGTTGGTGGTAACATTTTCTGTGGTTTTAAATTACAAATTCCAGATTCTGCCATCGATAAAGAAAAGCTTTAAATGGATTTAAACTTAATACTCTGTTTTCCAGTTCTCTACTAGGAAAGAAGAGAGGCTGAAAGAGATGGGAAGATATTGAAAATTCAAGATTGTTTTAGCTACTTGGTGAATAGAGATGGTCCTTACTGGTAAATTCCTTTGTTAATAAAGCTCTCAGCAGACAGATGGTGGAATAGAGAATTTCTGGCCAACACCAGACCATGATTAGCTCTCAAGGATGTATGACACTTAATTCTTCTTAGACTTCCAAAAGACCAGTTTTCAGTACTCCAACTATACCATACCACTGAGCAATAACTTGGTGTAATGCACAATGTAATGGATTCACAATTAGGAGAGCTAGAGATAAGTCCTCATTCTGACACTTGTAACCTCCCCTTCTTATCCCTATTGCCTGTAGTTTATGTGCTTGGTTTGTCTGTTAGGCAGGCATTATTTTTTACTGTCTCACTATTTCCTTTTTCTTATAACCAAATTGGATTAGTAAACCTGGTACAAGATGAAACCATTTTCTCAAGCCATAAGACTTGAGAATATGAAGCAAGAATCATGTAGTAGAAAAGTTCTGGACTCAAAGTTCTAGAGTCAAAGGATATGGATTCAAATTCTGACTCTTTCACTTACAAACTATTACATAACTTAGGTATTTCTTTAGGCTTTGAAATCCTCAACAACAACCACCACAACAAACAACAGCAAAAATAATACAATACATATAGTGCTTAAAGATTTGAAAGGGGAAAAAGAGAAAAATGTGGGAGGGAGGGAGGAGAGAAAGAAAAAGAGAGTGGGGGGAAGGAGAGGGAGGGAGGAATAGACAGGTAACTTAATATTGATGGAATGGTATATAAAATGGGCCCTGAAGCCAGAAGATTTTGGTTCAAGCCATACCTCTGACAAAGACTAAATGTGTGACCCTGGACAAGTTAGTTAACAATGATGTTCTAAGCAATCCTGTAAGACAATAAGTTTTAGATAACACACTGGCTATCCTTCATAGAGGGAGTACTGTGTACTGAAATTCCAGTCATAGTCCTACTTACAAAATATAAATACTATATGTATGAATATAAAATGTATTTTTTATTCAAATCTATGATTTCATCAGTGTAGGGAAGTTTCCATTAGAAAAATCCTTTTTAATCAATACAGATCTTTAAATGCTTTGCAATTAATCTTTCAAAAAGTTGTGTGAGGCGTTGAGAAGTTGTGAGTTAGTCTGAGCTAGAACTTGAAGCCAATATTTCCTAAACTTGTTGTTGCAGCTTCCATATATAAATATCCATGTATCAACTATAACACTAGAGTTGTTGTTTTTCAATCATTTCAGTCATGTACAACTTTTTCATTTTAAAAATTTCTTTGCAAAAATATGGAGTGCTTTGCCATTTCCTTGTCCAGCTCATTTTACAGATGAGAAAATGAGACAAACAGGGTTAAATGACTTATTTAAGATTATACAAATACTAAGTGTCTGAGGCCAAATTTGAACTCAGGAAGAGGAGTTTCCATTGTGCTATTTACCTGCCCCATGTTAAGAGTAAAGCAATGTAGAAGCAACAATTAATAAAATAAACAAACACACAAACAAATAAATAATTGTACCTTAATTCCTCAAAATTGAAAATTTCATACCTCAATGTAAATTCTTCTATGGTCCCCAGAAGCTGAAGCAATTGACAGCAATTTCAAGTCCAAATTTTCCATGAATGTGATTTTTTCATGCTAAGGTCATATTAAGTTCATTACAGTTTAGGCTAAACAAATTTGTAACCACTTAGAATGATTGGATTTTATAGTTGGACAAGTCCTTAAAGATATTTGGTAACTTTCAAACTCCTCTGTCGTACACAAAGTTTCCAAGCTATCTTCCTAGACTGAATACACGACTCTTCCTTGCAACATGTGATGTTCTAGCCAGATTGGCTTTCTTACTATATTCCCTGTTCATAACATTCAATTTCCATTCTCCTGGCTCTCTCCCATGCTTAGAATGCTTTCCTTCTGCATTTCTGCTTTTTGGATGCCCTAGTTACCCAAAAAGTCAAGTATGATCTTCTATGAAAATATTTGGTAATCCTCCCCACCTCCCCCTGTAGTGCTCTCTTATAAAAATAAATTATATTAATTTTATATTTATTCTGTACTTACTAACCCATGTACTTACTGATCTATCATGTCCTCCCTTCCCTAGTGTCTCGAGATAGGGGATATCTATCTGTCTATCTCTCTGTCTCTCTATCTCTATCTATCTATCTTTTAATCTATCTATCTCTAATACCTATCTAGTACAGAGTTTAATAGGTTTTAACAGTTAGATGGTACAGCGAGTAGAATGTTTGAAATCAGGAAGATTTGAATTCAAATCTTGCCTTTGACTCTTCCTCGTTGTATAATTTTGGGTAAATCACTCAATCTACACTAACCTCAGTTTTCTTATTATTTCTTATAGTAGCAGAGGATAATTTGTAAAGCTGTTGTAAAAATCAAGTGAGATAATTGTAAAATTTTATCAAATTTTAAATTATGTAAATGCTAGTTATTATTATAGTTACTAATGATAATAATCATAATTATAAATATTTGTTGAATTAAACTGAATTGCTTAAATTCCAAGTGCATTGCTCTTTCCATATTTTGGTAGAAACTAGAAAGAACTTTTCTAACTTGGTTTAAAGAGGGAAAGGGAAAAGAGTCAGGGGAAGTAACCATTCAAGTACATATACCAAAGGAGAACAAACTAAATTGTTGGAGAGTTTGATGGAAGTGTGGTGTGTGTATCTGGAGGATGGGATTGGTGAGGAAAGTGAAGCGAATTACAAATACCTTCAGGAAGATAAGTCTTCATGCCAAAGAAGTCTGGCTTCCAAGTCCAATTTGGCAAAGTGCAGTGAGTGCCTCTGTGACATCATGGGAGGGAAAGGCAGCCAGTTTATCCTGTAAAAATGCCAATGCAAAAGTTGCTTATAGCATAATCGGATAATGAGGGAAAACATGCAGACAGTGAATTTATATGTCTTCTTCCCATAGTAAACCATGGAGGATAACAGCCATCATTACATTCCAGAAATGACAATGTCAAGATTAACATTATTTTTTGCTCCTCAGAGAAAAAAAAACCTCACAAAAAGAAACATTTAGAATGTCAAATATTTTCATTGTAGAAAGTTAATGTTACTGATAAAGGCTCATGATGCATTGGAAGGTCACTATGGATCTGTTACTATTACACAGTGCAATGTACAATAGGGTGAATATATTTATATTAAACTAGAGTTTTGCCATTTGGTATTGGCTAAGAAATAGACTAGTTGATCAGTGGAACAGGTTAGGTTCACAAGACAGAATAGTCAACTATTGCATTCTAGTGTTTGACAAACCCAAAGATCCTAACTTTTGGGATAAGAAATCATTATTTGACAAAAACTGCTGGGATAACTGGAAATTAGTATGGCAGAAATTAGGCATGGACCCACACTTAACACCGTATGCCAAGATAAAATCCAAACGAGTCCATGATTTAGACATAACGAAATCATAAATAAATTGAACATAGGATAGTTTATCTCTCAGACTTGTGAAGGAGGAAAAAATTTGTGACCAAAGACAAACTAGAGACCATTATTGATCACAAAATAGAAAATTTTGATTACATCAAATTAAAAAGCTTCTGTACAAACAAAACTAATGCAAGCAAGATTAGAAGAGAAGCAACAAACTGGGAAAACATCTTCACAGTTAAAGGTTCTGATAAAGGCCTCATTTCCAAAATATAGAGAACTGACTCTAATTTATAAGAAACCAAGCCATTCTCCAATTGACAAATGGTCAGAGGATATGAACAGACAATTTTCAGACAATGAAATTGAAACTATTACCACTCATATGAAAGAGTGTTGCAAATCATTATTAATCAGAGGAATGCAAATTAAGACAACTAAGATACCACTACACACCTGTCAGATTGGCTAAGATGACAGGAAAAAATAATGATGATTGTTGGAGGGGATGCGGGAAAACTGGGACACTGATACATTGTTGGTGGAGTTGTGAACGAATCCAACCATTCTGGAAAGCAATCTGAAATTATGCCCCAAAAGTTACCAAACTGTGCATACCCTTTGATCCAGCAGTGTTTCTACTGGGCTTATACCCTAAGGAGATACTAAAGAAGGGAAAGGGACCTGTATTTGCCAAAATGTTTGTGGCAGCCCTGTTTGTAGTGGCTAGAAACTGGAAAATGAACGTATACCCATCAATTGGAGAATGGTTAGGTAAATTGTGGTATATGAATGTTATGGAATATTATTGTTCTGTAAGAAATGACCAGCAGGATGAATACAGAGAGGTTTGGAGAGACTTACATGAACTGATGCTAAGTGAAATGAGCAGAACCAGAGATCACTATATATATCAACAACAATACTGTGTGAAGATGTATTCTGATGGAAGTGGATTTCTTTGACAAAGAGACCTAATTCAGTTTCAATTGATCAATGATGGACAGAAGCAGTTACACCCAAAGAAAGAACACTGGGAAATGAATATAAACTGTTTGCATTTTTGTTTTTCTTCCCGGGTTATTTTTACCTTCTGAATCCAATTCTCCCTGTGCAACAAGAAAACTGTTTGATTCTGCACACATATATTGTATCTAGGATATACTACAACATATTCAACATATATAGGACTGCTTGCCATCTAGGGGAGGGAGTAGAGGGTGGAAGGGAAAAATCGGAACAGAAGTGAGTGCAAGGGATAATGTTGTAAAGAAAATTACCCTGGCATGGATTATGTCAATAAAAAGTTATGATAATAAAAAAATAATAAGCTAGAGTTTTGGGAAAACATTTTTTAATTTAAATTTTTTCTTCTTTTTGAAGCACAAGTCTCTGGCCTATGAAGCAAAAGAAACTAGAAATCTTTCCTATTTCTTTTTAGATTTCAATCTTATGAAAGGAATAATTAGGATTGGAGAGATAATTGTTACATGTTTTTTTTTCCCCCATCAGCCTTAGAACTTCTATATAGTACACACTTTTTCTGACTTATTAACATTAAACTGAAGATTGCAGTGATTACAGAATGCTTATATTCTTTCTTTTACAGGCATTGAGTCACTTAGGTAACCCCAAGTATCAAGTGGGCCCTGAATCCAGTCATGATGAATTCAACTTTGGTGTGTGTGTGTGTGTGTGTTTTCTTTTACAAAATATCTCTAATGCAAATATTCCCATCTATGTGAACCCTAGTAATATTTTTATCTTACTAATTTTACACTCCAACAAAAGATTCTCAGTTTCACTTTAAGCAATCAGGCTAATAAGATAGATAATATATAACATTTAAAAAAAATTAAGCAGGCTCTTGTTTCAACCTTCCACAATAAGAAAATCTCTCTTTTCCTTTGTAGAGGGGAGACATCAAACAACTCTCTACTCTGATGAGTAATCTTTCCTCAAAAACTATATATTCCATGTGACTCAGTACCAATAAAGGGATTAGTGTGGGCTGCTCCTTAGTATATATGGTTCTATATTTTTTTTTCTTTAGTAATAGCAAGGACAAGGACCCATACATTTACCTTTCCTTGTCCTGGTTCTATAACCATTTTAGCATCTTCTAGCATTTTCTCCTCAGTGCCATGTGACTCCCTGAAGACAACATTAAGCTGTTCAAGGCTCCCTCTTGTTCTACATATGCTTCATATTCTCTATCTCATTTCCTCATGGCTCACATTTTTCCTCCTACATATGAAAACATATCCTAATGAGTGTGCACCCCAAGAATCCCACATGAACAACTGTCATACCCAAAGGAAGTAAGAGTTGCATGCATGCCTAATATGTGTATGGATGCTACATTAGAATGATTACTTTTGAGTTATTATTTCTATGATTTTGGATTTATTAAAACTTCATTTTCCTTTTAAAAAAACAATTGTTTTCTGACCTCACTCACTAGTATTAGGCTACTTCTACATTTAAGGAGAAGGGAATTTTAATCGTTAAACAGTTAATACTTCTAAAATATTCATAGCTTCCCAGACAAAAGACATCATTACCTATTGGATCTAATGATTATTTAATCAGCATTGTGCAACATGAAAAAAAAATTAGATTTGCTGAAGTGAATTTGATTTTTTTCCCCTAACAAAATGTTTTCTTCTAAATTTAATACTTTCTTTGAGGAAATGCTAATATTAAGCTGGCAGATATAGCTTGTGATAGATACAAGAAAACCATACTAAATAAAGTACAGGCAGGATAGTAGGATAAGTGGTTAAAGGACCTTTACTACTCAGAAAACTGTAGGTGGTTAATATGTTTTTCCCAAAGGAAGGTGCATTTTTCTCATCACAAGAATCATGAATAAGGTGACAGTGAGGATATCTATCTTGGAACATGTCTACTAAAAACTGATGAGAGGCAGGCAGAAAACAGCATTACCCTCTTGATATAAAAAGAATAACAATTACCAAGAATGTAAAAGGTTTCTTCTGATTGTTGAGATAGATGGAGAATGTTTTTCTCATCCATCTATTTCTTTCCTTTGACACCACAAGAATCCAAGTTCAAGCCCTCATCATCTTTTGCTTGGACTGTCACATTAGACTAATTGGTTTCCCTTCGTTTAGCCTTTTCTTTTTCCCATGTTCCATCCAACTGCCAAATTGATATTTTTAAGGAACAGTCTGATTCTGTCACTACCTTGCTCAAGAAACTACAATGATTTCCTATTGTCCTTATGATTAAAGACACATTCCTCTGTTTGGTGTTACAATCTGGCTCCAACCTATCTTTCCAGGTTGAACACTTATTAATTCTCACTCACACATTTTATGTTCCATCTGAATAAGCTTATTTGCTATTCCCCTTATAAAAGGTATCATCTCTCATTGTGATGCCTTTACAAGGATGTCCCCTATGCTTGGAACATTCTCCCTCATTACCTCCATCAGCTATGTCTTTTAGCTTCCATTAAGGCTTAGTTTGATAAATACTTTCCCAATTCCTTCAGTTGTTAGTACCCAATCACACTTAATTACTTTGTATTTTTATCAGTATATATATATATATTTACTTATAGATAGAGGATTTTATATATATATGTGTGTGTGTGTGTATATATATATATACACACACACACACATATATATAAAACCCTCTATTATCTATTTATCCCCTGTACCCTCAGGAAAATATAAGCTCCTTGAGAACAGTCACTTTTGCTTTTTTTTTTCTTTTTTATCCTTTGGACATAGCTTGGTGCTTTTGGCAGGGAAATCAATGAATAAATGCTTGTTGAATTAAATTGTGGTAGATTGTAGAAAAATGGGGGCATGCTATAAGCTAGAAGAACCTGGATCCCCCAGGACATCCCAAGAAAACTTTAAAAATGTACTATTAACTGGAAAAATAAGCAAAACATAACATTAGATTCTTCCATTCAATCCAAGTATACATAGGGAAAAAAATAGTGAGACATGCTGGAATAATGAAGTAAACAAGCCTGAATAGATAAAAAGTAGATATGAAGCACTCCAACTGTGTTTAGTAGAAAAGGACACCTAGAACTTAGTAAAGAAAATTCTAAGGAAAACACCACTTTGATCTGAAGCCAAGGAACTCAGCATCAAAGCAGACTTAGCATCCCAAAGCATAGTAATGGTGGGGGGGGGGGGAATGAGAAAGACAAAGGGCCTTAGGCAAAGTCCAATGAGACAGTGAGTCCTAAAAAAAAATCAGAGGTACATGATAGGAGGAGTACAGTGTAGCCCTGGATCCCCTTCATGGGGGGAGGTGGAAAGAATAAAAGTAACTTATCTTGCCCAATATACTCAGGACCAGATGGACTGGCACGCTATATTCAGAAATGCAGGAGCAGAGTTTGATCCAAATAGAAACTTCCTTCAACCTAGACACTAAGGCTACTGAGATAAGCTAACTTAGGAAAACTCTGAATACTTGAGAACCTTGAAAAAATGGAAATACACACACACACACACACACACACACACACACACAATTATCAGGGTGGAAAGAATGACAAAAATAATTGATACCTTAGAACAGATGGTGGGGAATCTTAACAAAGAATTGAATGCACTGAAAATTAAATTTATCCAAGTAAAAACAATGATGCAATGAGATAATATTAAAACAAAATCACAATATAAAATATAATATATATATAATATAAAAACAAAAATATTTTTAAAAAATTTTTACTGGTGAAAAAAGGAAATTTAATGAAAAAACTAAGTAACCTGGACAATAGAACAAATGAATATAATTTAAGAATTAATGGACCTTTCTCAAAATAATCATTCCCTACTTCCCCCTAAAACTAGATGCCATTACCACAAAATGAATGAAAAGCTAATCAGAACTCAGCACCAAAGGGCAAAATGAAAATATAAGAAATCCATCAGTCACTTCTTTAAAAAAGCCACAAATGAAAACTCCCAGGAATACCACAGCCAAAATTCAGACCTTCCAAGTCAAAGAAAAAAATCATGTAAGCAGCCAAAAAAAAAGTGTTCAAGTATGAAGGAACCACATTCAGGAATATATTAGATTTGGCAGCTATTACTACAAAGGAATAGAGAATTTAGAATGTAATATTTTAAAAGGCAAAAGATAAAGTCTTACAACCAAAAATAACATCTCATAAAACTAAGTATATTTTTTTCAGGAAAAAATTAACCTTTCATGCTTGGAGTATTTTCAAGCATTCTGGATGAAAAAGTTTAAAATCGAGTAGACATTCTAAAAGGAAACAGAGGTGCTGAGAGAAAAACAAAAATACACGTTTATTTTAATTGTAAAGGAATGTATTATGATGGATCATTTACATGCTAATAAAGGATATTATCAGAACTTTAACATCTTTATGGGTCATAGAAAAAAATAAATATGACAGTGGTTCTAGGGAATAGTTTTCTTCTGTTTTAATGGTCTCTGGAGAAGATACAAAAGTAACTGACATTGGACTGTACTGGACTGAAGGAAAAAGAAGGAAAAGAAGCAGTAATATAAAATAGATGTGAATAAGATGAAGAATATTTAATCATTAAGGAAGAGGTGGGAAATGGGTATCCTATGAACCTCATCTTCATATGAATTGAATAAAGAAAAATAGAACACAATTATATATACTGACACATTCACATTTATAAAGATCTTGGCTTATAAATATGTTAAACTTAAAAAAGGAAATAGGAAGAGTCAGGGACAAGAAATAGTTTTAACACTGAGAGTTGAAAGGGTATATGAATCATCATAAGCAAAACAAATAAGTATGTTGAAAAGACAAGTGAGGGAGATCAAAAGAATAGGGAGAATGATTCATAATCTGGGATCAGAGAAAATCAAAAGGAAGAGAAGAACTATAGTACATGGAAAAACAATATTTCATTAATAAATCACATGTCAAGGAAATTGTTCTTTTTTTTTTACCATCTTCTTGTTTGTCAAAGGATAGGGGGAGGGAAATGGAAGTAATGAGGAGGGGAAAAGAACAAGATGGAGGGTAATATACAATATATAATCATATTTATGAACAATAATGGATGAACTCAGACCAAAATTAAAAGAGAATAGCAAAATAGATAAGAAAACAACGTTCTGCATACAAGAAACAATTTAAAAAAATTTCACATAGAAACTTTTTTAAAATGAGGGATTACCTCTTAGACTGGCTAAGATGATAGGAAAAAATAATGATATATGTTGGAGGAGATGTGGGAAAACTAGGACATTAGTGCATTGCTGGTAGAGTTGTGAAATGATTCAACAATTCTGGAGAATAATATAGAATTATACCCAAAGAACTGTACAACTGCTATCTTTTGTTCCAACAGTTTCTCTACTGGGTCTGTAGTCCAAAGGGATCAAAAAAAGGGAAAAGGACCCATATTTCAAAAAAAAAAATACAACAGCTCTTTTTGTAGTGGTGAAGAACTGAAAATTGAGTGGATGTCAATCAGTTGAAGAATAGCTAAATGGAATATTATTGCTCTATAAGAAATGATAGGCCATCCGATTTCAAAAATTCCTGGAAAGACTTGCATGAACTGATGCTTAGTGAGTGGGCAGAACAAAGAGAATATTGTACAAAGTAACAATAAGATTATGTGATGATCATCTGTAATGGATTTGGCTCTTCTCAGCAATGAGGTGATTCAAAAAAATTCCAATAGATTTGTGACAGAAAGTGTCATCTGCATCCAGAGAGAGAACTATAAAGACTAAATGTGAATCAAAGCATAGTATTTTCAGCTTTTTGTTATTGTATGTTTGCTTGTTTTTTTCTTTTGATTTGTTTTTTTCCTGTGCAGCATGATGAATATGGAAATATGTTTAGAACAATTATGCATGTTTAATGTATATGGGATTGTTTGCTGTCTTGAAGAAAGGAGAAGGAAAGAGAGAAGGAGGAAAATTTGAAACACAAAGGTAGATTCTAAAAATTATCTTTGCATGTATTTGGAAAATAAAATACTATTAAAATGAGGGGTTTAAGTTAAATCTATAATACTTCAGCAGAATTTTAAAAAGCAAAAATTCAATCATAATTTATAGTAACAGCAGAATAAAGGCAAGCATAATAAAAAGAAGTAGGGAAATTATATTATGGTTAAAATAATAGATAACAAATCAATAGAAATACTTAATATATACATAATAATCTTAGCATCTAAACAAATAATGGAAAAATTAATGAAATTAGAAGAAATGGATATTAACATTATAATAATGTGGGATTTCTTTGCATCATTTTTAGACCTAGAAAAATCTGTCCAAAAGATAAACAAGACAAAAAAGTTAAAGTTCGGCCTAGGACTTAAAAATATTACAGATAATAAATCTTTGGCAATTATTGCATATAAATTGAAAGAAATTTGCAGACTTTTCAACTGTACATGATACTTTACTAAAACTAAACATGTACATGTGCACAAAGACCTCATCCAAAGTTTAGAGAATCAGAAATACTAAACACATTATTTAATGATCACAATACAATAAAATTATATTGTATAGAAAAACCTGAGGAAAAATTAAAAAGTAATTGGAAACTAACATAATCATAAAGAACTGGTGAATTAAGTAGCAGATTAGAGGAAAATAGAAAAATTTAAGAAAGAAAATACAATAATGAAAAAATATGCCAAGCTAAATGGTATTCATTTAAAGTGGTTCTGATGTGGAAATTAATATCACCAGTGTTTTATCAATAAAATAGAGACAAACTTTTTTAATGGACAAAGAATGAAAAGAACAATATAAATCCTTATACAATAAATAAAAATCTCCAATCAAGAACAAATTAAAAATTCTGAAAAGTAAAAAGATTAATAAAATTAAACGAAAATACTCTGCACTTATAAGAAATCTCAAAATTAGTTTTCCTTTAAAAAACTAATTTTTAAAAGAAAAAAGGAAACATGAAGATGGTGGAGTGAAGCTTTTCAAGCTTTCTTAGTTTCCCTTGAAAATCACATGAAACCAAGTTTCCGAACAGAGTCTCATGGAATGAAACCTCTCTGTAGCTCAAAATAAATTTTAAAAACTTCAAGAAAGGTCAGTGTCACTTGTTGAAAGGGACAGTCCAGCTCACTTAGAGTCTGGGAAAGTCAGTGAGAGATTCTTAACAAAGCAAATTACCAACTCAGACTCTCAGTTCTGACTGAGTGGCAAAGCAGACCAGTAGGGCAGCTTCTAAGCCCAGTGCAGAAGGCAAATTCTGGGAACCAGGCTATTTTTCAGAAAAAAGCAGATTAAAACTACCCCCTGCTGTGAGGAAAACACCAAACACAAGGGGCCATGGTGCTCAAAGCCAAGGCTCAGTGCTGTACAGGAAGTTTAGGCCAGTGCCCCTTGTGCTCCAGGAGCAGAATTTAACCATACAAGACAAAAAAGGAAAAAAAATATAAAAAGAAAAAGGAAAGAAAATGACCAAGAAACAAAAAAGAATCTTAACCATAGAAAATTACTATGGTGACAAGGGAGACCAAAATACCAACTCAGATGAAGACAAAATGTTCACAGAAGACATCTCAAAGAGTGATATGAATTGGTCTCAAGCTCAAAGAGGCTTCTTGGAAATGCTCATAAAAGATTTGAAAAAGCAAATAAGAAAGTAGAATAAAAAATGAGAAAAGAAATGAGAGGTATGCAAGAGCAGGTTAACAACTTGGAAAAAGAAGGAAAAAATTAACTGAAGAAAACAAATCCTTTAAAAATATAATTGACCAAATGCCAAAAAAAAATCCACTGAAGAAATTAATTCCTTAAAACACACAACAGACCAAAGGCAAAAAAAATCCACAGAAGAAAACACCTTGAAAACTAGAATTAATCAAATAGAAAAAGAGTTAAACAAAAACTAACTGAAGAAAATCACATATAAAAAAACTAGACTGGGCCAAATGTAAACTAATGACTCTATGAGACATCAAAAATCAGTCAAATAAAATAAAAAGAAAGAAAAATGGAAGAATACAAAATACTTTATTAAAAAAAAAAACACAACTGTCCTGGAAAATGGACCAGGAGAGATAATTTTTAAATTATCTGTCTACCTCAAGGCCATGACCAAAACAAAAGAAAACAAAAAAAGATCCTGAATACTATTCTTCAAGATCAAGGATAATTATTCTGATAACGAGGAAAAGATCCACATGTGCTAAAATGTTTGTAGAAGTCCTTTATTTGATATCAAAGAATTGGAACTGATTGGATGCCCATCAGTTGGAGAATGACTGAATAAATTACAGAATATTATTTTTCTCCAAGAAGCAATCAGCAGAATGACTTCAGAAAGGCCTGAAGAAACTTACATGAAATGATGCTAAATGAATTGAGTAGAACCAAGAGAACATTGTACATAGCAACAAGAATATGCAATGATAAATTCTGATAGAATTGACTCTTTTTTAAATAATTGTAACTTTTTATGACAGAACCCATGCCTGAGTAATTTTTTTTACAACATTATCCCTTGCACTCACTTCTGTTCTGACTTTTCCCCTCCTTCCCTCCACCCCTTCCCCTCGATGGCAGGCAGTCCTATACATGTTAAATATGTCATAGTATATCCTAGATACAATATATGTGTGTAGAACTGAACAGTTCTCTTGCTGCACAGGAAGAGTTGGATTCAGAAGGTAAAAAATAACCCGGGAAAAAAAACAAAAATGCAAACAGTTTACGTTCATTTCCCAGTGTTCTTTCTTTGAGTGTAACTGCTTCTGTCTAGCACTGATCAATTGAAACTGAATTAGATATTCTCTTTGTTGAAGAAATCCACTTCCATCAGAATACATCCTCACAGAGTATCATTGTTGAAGTGAATAATGATCTCCTGGTTCTGCTCATTTCATTTAGCATCAGTTCATGTAAGTCTCTCCAAGCCACTCTATATTCATCCTGCTGGTCATTTCTTACAGAACAATAATATTCCATAACATTCATATATCACAATTTACCCAACCATTCTCCAATTGATGCGCATCCTTTCATTTTCCAGTTTCTAGTCACTATAACAGGGCTGCCACAAACATTTTGGAACATGTGGGTCCCTTTCCCTTCTTTAGTATCTCTTTGGGATATAAGCCCAGTAGTAGCACTGCTGGATCAAAGGGTATGCATGGTTTGATAACTTTTTGAGTATAATTTCAGATTGCTCTCCAGAATGATTGGATTTGTTCACAACTCCACCAACAATGCATCAGTGTCCCAGTTTTCCCATATACAGCTAGGCCACCTTCATTTGATCTTTTTTTTCATTAATTCTCTTGAGATTCTTGACTTTTTGTTCTTCCATATGAATTTTATTGTTATTTTTTTCTAGATCATTAAAATATTTTCTTGGGAGTAGACATGACTTTTTTCAACAGTGAGGTGATTCAGGCCAGTTCCAATGGACTTATGATGGAGAGAGCCATTTGTACCCAGAGTGAGGACTGTGGGATCTGAGTTTGGGTCACAGCATAGCATTTTCACATCTTTTATTGTTGTTTTTTCCCTTTTTGATATTATTTTTCTTCTGCAGCTTGATACTTGTGGAAGCATGTATAGAAGAATTGCACATATTTAGCATATATTGGATTACTTGCCATCTAAGGGAGGAGGTGAAAGGAAGCAAGGAACAAAAAAAATTCAAACACAAGGTTTTTCAAGGATGAATGTTGAAAATAATCTATGCATCTATTTTGAAAATAAAAAGGTTTGAAGAAAAAAAGAAAATTGTCCTGACATAATCATTCAAACAATCCATCAATCATAGCCAGAAAGAGATCCCACAAGGAAAACCCCAAGCAACATTGTTGAAAACCTCCAGATTTATAATTTCAAGGGAAAAATCTTGCAAGCTTTCAGATAAAAACAATTCAAGTATTAAGGAGCAACAGTCAGGATTACCCACATTCTGGAAACATCTGCAATAAAGGATTAGAGGGCCTATAATACCATAATCTCGAAGGCAAAGGACCTGGGATTACAACCAAGAATTAGGTAATAAGTGAGACTGAGCATCATCTTCATGAGAGGAGATGAATCTTCATCAAAGTAAGGGACTAAATCATTTATATTGAAAAAACTAGAACTAAAAAGGGAATTTGATCTTCAAACACAGGATTCAAGAGATGCATAAAAAAGATAAATAAGGGACATATATATTACTTAAAGGTTAAACTGTTTATATCCCTAGGTGGGAAAATGATATATATAACTTTTGAGAATTGTATCTATCATTGGGGTAATTAAAGAGTGTATAAATGGACAGAGAGTATAGTTGTGAATGAATTTGTGATGATGTAAACAAAAGACATTAAGGGGTGTATAAAGAATTGCACTGGGAGAAAAAGAAAGGGGAGGTATAATGTCAAAAATGAGATGTATGGAGAGGCACACACACAAAAAAAACCACAGGGAAAGGAGGGAAGGGGATGAGCATTGTCTGAAGCTTAATTTTTCAGTTTTTTCTCCAAGGGAAATAACTTAATCACTCAGTTGGATATGAAATTGATACCTAAATCAGGAAGAGCCAAAACAGAGAAAGAAAATCACAGACCATCATTATTGGCAGGACACATTTACCTATTTTTCCAAGTAGTTTATATAGTATTGGGAATAATTGTTCTTTAAATGATGATATACTTGGAGAATTCTAGAAAATCATCGAAAACCCATAGGATTTTCACATTTTTTATTATAGTTTGCTAGCATTTTTTTCTTTATCATTTCTTTCATTTTTGATCTGATTTTTCTTGTGCAGCATGATAATTGTGAAATATGTATAGAAGATTTGTACACCTTTAACATATACTGGATTACTTGCTATCTAGAAGGGGGGGTAAGGGAGAAGAAAGGGAGAAAAAGTTTGAAACACAGGATTTTTCAAGGGTCAATGTTGAAAATTATCTGTTCATATGCTCTAAAAATAAAAAGCTTAAATAAAAAATTAAATACTTGGGTGTCTATCTGTCAAGACAAACACAAGAGAACTATATGAACAAATTACTTTTCACATAAATAAAGTCAAATCTAAAAATTAGAAGAATATCAATTGCATATGAGTAGATGAAAGTAATGCAATAAAATTATAATTCTGCCTAAATTGATATACTTGTTCAGTGTCATACAATTAAAATATGCAAAAATGTTATTTTATAGAGCTAGAAAAATAATAACAAAATTCATCTTTGAAGAACAAAAGATTATCAAGGGAATTAATGAAAAAAATACAAAGGATAGTAGCCTAGCAGTACCAGAACTAAAACTATTTTATAAAGCAGCAGTCATCAAAACCATTTGGTGCTGGCTAAGAAATAGAATAGTGTATCAGTGAATTAGGTTATATATACATAACAATAATAAATGCCTATAGTAATCCAGTATTTGATAAATCCCTAAACTCCATCTTCTGGGATAAGAACTCATTATTTCACAGAAATTGCTGGGAAAACTGAAAAATAATATATCAGAAACTCAGCCTAGCTTTACATCTCACACCTTATACCAACATATGTTCAAAATGGGTACATTATTTGGGGGCTAAAGGATGATACCATATACAAATTAGGAGAGCAAGGGATAATTTACTAATCAAATCTTTGGAGAAGGGAAGAATTTATGATTAAAGAAAAACTAGAGAACATTATGAAATACAAAATGGACAACTTTGATAACATTAAATTAAAATGTTTTTGCACAAGCAAAACCAACACAAATAAGATTGAAGGGGAAGTACAAAGGTGGGAAAAATTTTTACAGCCAGTGTTTATAATAAAGACTTTATTTCTAAAATATATAAAGCACTTTAAATTTTTAAGAATATTAGCTAATTCTCCAATTAGTAAATTAGTAAAGAATATGAACAGACAATTTTAGATGATCAAATTAAAGCTATCTATAATCATATTAAAAATATTCTAAATTAGTATCTATTAGAGAAATGAAAATTAAAACAACTCTGAGGTACCCCACCTCATACCTCCAATATTAGCTAAGATAACAGGAAAATATAATGATAAATGTTGGAGAGGATGTGGAAAAACTGGGACACTAATGCATTGTTGGTGGAATTGTGAAATGATCCAACCATTCTGGAGAGCAATCTGGAACTATGCCCAAAGAGCTAAAAAACTGTGTATACCATAAAAATCCCACAGTGTCACTACTGGATCCATACCCGAAGGAAATCCTAAACAAGGGGAAAGGACCCACATGTACATAAATGTTTTTAGCAGCTCTTTTTATGGTGGCAAAGTATTGGAAAATGAGTAGGTGCCCAAAAATTGGGGAATAGTTTAATAAGATATAGTATATGAAAGTAATAGAATATTATTGTTCTCTAAAAATGATGAGCAAACTGATTTTAAGAGGGCCTAGAAAGATTTACATAAACTGATGCTCAGTGAAACTAGCAGAATCAGGAATGCATTGTACACAATAATAGCAAGAATGTGTGATGATCAACTATGAAAGACTTGGTTCTTCTCAATGGTTTAGTGATCCTAGGCAATTCTAACTTTATGAAAGAAAAGATCATTTGCGTCCAGAGAGAACTATGGACATTGAATATAAATCAACACATATTATGTTTACTTTTTTCTATTTTTTTCTCTAGTGACTTTTTTCTTTTATGATTTTTCTTTCCCACATGATTCATTAAGAAATATGTATTAAAATATACATATATAGACAGAAAAATAAAACAATTATTTTTTTTAAAGTGAGGAAAAGAGGGAAAAAAAGTTCTTATATAAAAATGATTCATGACAAGTGAAAAAATGCCTCATTGTATTCTAGTAAACTAAAAATTTAAGAGAAACAGATAAATACTACAGAAATATAAAATATTCATATTCACAAACAAAAATAAAGTATTTAGATAATCTCTTGATAGAAAAAGTAATTGAATATAACATAAATTAACTCTCAAAAGAACAAATATACTATAAAACTAGCCAAGTTTACAAGTAAACTTTATCCCAAATTAAAAATTACAACAATTATTTTCAATAACAGGAAGAGAAAAATTATATTAATATCTATGATGTAAATAACATCTTTACCTAAACCTGGGAGAAACAAAGTAGAGAATAGAAATTATAGACCACTGTGAATAAGTTGCAACATATTATTAGAAAGAACATAAATATGTATGTAAGATTAGTGCAATATAAAAAACTATTAAATATAATGAGTAATTTTAATAATACAGTGATAGAAAGCAAGTAATTTTTATCAATAAAGCAGCAGTTCTTAAAGCTATATCCACAGAACCTTGGGACCCTTACTTGGGATTAGCAATGTTAAAAACAACTTTCATAATAATACTAAGATAATATTTGTTGATTGAAATACCCCTTTCTCCTGGAGAGACTTACACCAACTGATGTTGAGGGAAACAAGTAGGGCCAGGAGATCATTATATACTTCAACCACAATAGCATATGATCACCAATTCTGATGGACCTGGCCATCCTCAGCAATGAGATGAACCAAATCAGTTCCAATGCAGCAGTAATGAACTGAACCAGTTATGCCCAGCGAAAGAACTCTGGAAAATGACTAAAAAATTCAGTTACATTGAATTTCCAATCCCTATATTTTTGCCCACCTGCATTTTTGATTTCCTTCACAGGCTAATTGTACAATATTTCAGAGTCCAATTCTTTTTAAACATCAAAATAATGGTTTGGTCATGTATACTTATTGTGTATCTAATTTACATTTTAATATATTTAACATCTACTGGTCATCCTGCCATCTTGGGGAGAGGGATGGGGGGAAGGAGAGGAAAAATTGGAACAAGAGGTTTGGCAATTGTCAATGCTGTAGAGTTACCCATACATATAACCTGTAAATAAAAGGCTATTAAAATTTTTAAAAATACCCCTTTATTTTCCAACTGCATGTCTTTTTGAGGCTAAGGTTTTTTTTCATATTCTTCCACCAAAACAACATATTGCAACAGATTTAAGATAGAAGTAGATATGAGAATATAGATATCTTCTATTAAGCCAGACATTAAATAAATTTGTAAAAATTCTTATAATGAAAAGGCTTTTGACAAAATTAAATATCTGTTTCTGTTATTAAAAAAATAAACAAACTAGAAATCATGGGGGAAAAGGAATTGATTTTCTTTAATGTAATAATATTTTAATCCAATAACTATTTGAAATGAAGAGAAAGAGTGTATGTGATGGGGAAAATATTGGAAGGAAAGAAGTAAAGGGAAAAAAGAGGAAGGAAAAAAAAGTATTTATCAAGTACTTGATATGTACCATCACTGTGTTCAATGCTAAAGATGCAAAAAGGAGCAAAAAGAACTATATTATAATGGGAGAAAACAACATGTAAAAGGGAGCTGAAAAGTTAGGCAGGAAGTGATGATATAGACATCTGAAGCATTGTGTAGAAATCTAGAAAGTCAAGAGTAGGTCCAGACAGGAATGAAGGCTAGACTGGTTTCTTTTATAAATGGAGGACTCAAAAGAAACTCAACAATAGGAGAAAGAGGCTGTTCTGGTAGGAGAATATTCCAGTTAGAAAGTTATAGGACTATTTGGATATTCAAAGGCAAAAAGACTGCAGTCCCTGAGGAGAGTTTAAAGATAAGACAATAGCTGAAATTTGGTTTTGAAAATTGAAAATTTGAAAATTCAGGGACAGACCTAGGAGAGGAATAAAGACTTTTCAGCCTGAGATTCTATCAAATGGAGATTCAAGATAGATATAAAACAAGGATACCTATTAACATCACTATAATATAACAATCCTAGAAATGTTAAGACATTAGTAATTAGTAATTAAACTATTAAACCAGTATGACAAGAAAGAAATCAAGTGAATAAGTATAAGCAATGAAGAAACAAAAAATATTAATTTTGTGAGTAAGGTGATGACTTACTTAGAAAACTTTAAAGAATTATTCAAAATTTATTGAAACAATAACATGCAACTTTGCAGGATACAAAACAAAGCCACATCAATCACTAGCATTCTTGTATATTATCAACAAAACTCATCACATTGATCTAGAAAAAGCAAATTTTTTCCGAATAACTAAAAAGGTTAAAAAAAATTTAAAAGGTTAGCTATCAAGATACATTGAAAAAACATAAATCCAACTATAAAACTTGCAGAAACACAGACCTAAGTTGTAAATGGCTGAAACTCTTAAAAGGTGTGCTTGAATCAGACAACCAAGCATTTAAGGCTAATTGCCTATTGGACAATAACTCTATTTGCATATGCTTGGGAAAATGGCCCTTCTCACTATTCTGTGCTGGCTCCATCTTTTGGTGTATACAGATAATCATTGGAGGGATTAGAGGGTGGAGTGAGACGACCCAGACTCACTTTGGAGAAGGACGAAGAGAAGGGAGATTGGTGGAGAGCTTGTGGCAGTTTTGTACATCTCCTTCACTTTTCCCCCTAAAGACCAAGGACTTTTGCTTATCCTGATTCCAGCTGATTCTGAGGATTCTAGGGAGCTAGCCCGAAACTTTATATAAGTAATTGGGGAAATATTAACTGTTAATGGGTTTAATCAATATAATAAAATAATAATGTTACCTAAATTTATGTACTTATGATGTGCCACAACAACCAAACCATGAAAGGATTATTTTTAGTCTTATAAAAATCTAATTCATATAGAAAATAAAAACCCAAGAATTTCAAGGATAATAAATTTTTAAAAAGTTTCAAGGAAGAGATTGCATAAGAATCAAAACTGTATCTTCAAGCAACAATTATTAAAAATTATTTGGTACTGATTTAAAAAGTAAAAGATTGGTTGGGAACAAATTAGGCATACAACATAAAGAAACAAGCAAAGCATAAATGTGACCTTAAATTAATCCAAAAATGCCAGTTAAAGAAGTGAGTACCACTTGAGTAAAAACAAAACAAAAATCTACTGGGAATTCTGAAAAAAAGTTTGGGTTTTGGAAAAATGGGTGTAGATTAGCATTTCACACTGTATACAAAAAAAAAAACCCTTCCAAATAAATAAATGATTTTGCATAAAAGTTAACATTATAAACAAGCTAGAAGAAAAGGGAGGCAAACCAATAGCAAATAATTGGGTAGTCCCTAAACAGAACTACCATTTCTTTAGTAGTTGTAGATTCTTGTCAATTCACTTTTAGCTCACTATGTATCTACTTTCTCATCAGATGCCTTATTCTACAGACATTGATTCTACCTGGAGGTTTACTTCTTGATTGGTAATTTCCCTGCTAGAACTGTCAATTTTAGGAGTTTATCAACAGTTACATTATCTGCTTTGATTCTTGCTTTCAAGGATGAGTATACTTCCCTATGTAATGAGCTGAGGCTTGAGTTGATGCACTGAGGTCCCAAGCATGTGAGGCTAAATAGTAATTGGACTATGCTCTATTAATATACATGCTTGGATAAAGAATGGCCCCTGCCCACTCTCTGTGCAAGTCCTGATGTGTTGTATAGGAAATGATGATTTTGGTGGGTGGAGGCAGGGAGACAGGAAGAGAAGCTGGGAGAGATTGCTGGCTGGATTCTATTCTGGTGGCTGCTGGTCTCGTGGCTTCTGGTCTAGTTAGCTTCTTGACTCAGCTGCACACATTGCAATTGATGATTCTCTTCCACCTCAGATCTTTCTTCACTGAGAATAAAGATTGACGATTTTCCCCTAACCTGCATATCTGAGTCCGGCTGATTTTAAAATACGCGGTCATCACATCTCTACTCTATCTACTAATGATGTTTTTTAGAAAAAAAAAATTATTCTATTAAATTGCAAATTTCTTCATGGTAGGAACTGTCTTGTGTTCTTATTTTCATATTCCCAATACTAAGCAAAATACTTGTCACATACTAAATACATTAAAAAATAATAAATGTTTTCTTTATTTATCTTAATAAATGTTCTCTTTATCTAGTTATGGAAAAAATTAGCATTCAGCATATTTGGATACAGAAGACTTAATGGTTAAATGTGTGAAAGAATCACAGAAAATGAAATGGACAATTTTTATTACATTGAATTGAAAAGTTTTTACATAAAAAACCCTAAAAACAAGAAGGGAAAAATATCTAGGTTTCCCCCAGTTATTATCTTTCCAAAAAGTTTCTCTGATAAAGAGAAGAGATGAGAACTTTTCATCCCCAAGTTATATAATGATTTGATTCAAATTTATAAAACTGAGAACCATTCCCCAACAGATAAATAGTCAAGGGATATGAATAGGTAGTTTTCTTTTCAAAATATGTATTCAATATTTAATTTTTCCTGATTACATGTAAATGCTTAAATTTTTTTCTTAAATTTTGAGTTTTAAATTATCTCCTAACTTCCCTCTTTCTTTCTCTTCTCTCATTGAGAAGGCAAGAAACTTTATATAGGTTATGCATACATATGTATGTGCTCATGCAAAACATATTTCCATATTATTCATGTTGTAAAAGAAAATTAAATAAAAAAACCTTTGATTTACCTTCAGAGTTTATCAATTCTTTTTTTTGGAGGTGGATAGCAGTTTTCATTATTAAATCCTTAGGAATTGTCTCAGTTCATTGTATTTTTGAGAATAGCTAAGTCATTCCCAGTTGATCTTCATATAATATGACATTACTGTGTACAAAGTTCTGGTTCTGCTCACTTCACTTTGCAGCAATTCATATGAGTCTTACCAGGTTTTTCTGAAAACATCCTGCTTGTTAGATCTTATACTACAAGAGTATTCCATCATAATAATATTCCACAACATGTTTAGTCATTTCCCTAGTGATGGGCATCCCCTCAATTTTCAATTCTTTGTGATCACAAAAAAGAATTGTTATAAATATATTTGTGCAAAGAGGTCTTTTGCCTTCTTTTCCCTCTTTTGCAATGTAGATTTAGTATCCAAGTCATTATTAATCAGAAAAATGCAAATTAAGACAACTCTGAGATACCACTACACACCTGTCAGATTGGCTAGAATGACAGGGAAAGGTAATGCAGAATGTTGGAAGGGATGTGGGAAAACAGGGACACTAATACATTGTTGGTGGAACTGTGAATACATCCAACCATTCTAGAGAGCAATTTGGAACTATGCTCAAAAAGTTATCAAACTGTGCATACCCTTTGATCCAGCAGTGTTACTACTGGGCTTATATCCCAAAGAGATCATAAAGAAGGGAAAGGGACCTGTATGTGCACGAATATTTGTGGCAGCCCTCTTTGTAGTGGCTAGAAACTGGAAAATGAGTGGATGCCCATCAGTTGGAGAATGGCTGAATAAATTGTGGTATATCAAAATTATGGAATATTATTGTTCTGTAAGAAATGACCAACAGGAAGATTTCAGAAAGACCTGGAGAGACTTACATGAACTGATGCTGAGTGAAACGAGCAGGGCCAAGAGATCATTATATACTTCAATAACAATACTATATGATGACCAGTTCTGATGGACTTGGCCATCCTCAGCAATGAGATCAACCAAATCATTTCCAATGGAGCAGTAATGAACTGAACCAGCTACTCCCAGAAAAAGAACTCTGGGAGATGACTAAGAACCATTACATTGAATTCCCAATCCCCATATTTTTGCCCACCTGCATTTTTGATTTCCTTCACAGGCTAATTGTACAATATTTCAGAGTATGATTCTTTTTGTACAGTAAAATAGAGGTTTGGTCATGTATACTTATTATGTATCTAATTTATATTTTAATATATTTAACATCTACTGGTCATCCTGCCATCTGGGGAGGGGGTGGGGGAAAGAGGGGAAAAATTGGAACAAGAGATTTGGCAATTGTCAATGCTGTAAAGTTACCCATACATATAACATGTAAATAAAAGGCTATTAAATAAATTATATATATATGTATGTATGTATGTATATATATATATATATATATATATATATATATTTAGTAGTGGTATAATTGGATCAAGGAGTATGCATTATTTTATAGCCTTTGGGCATAGTTTCGAATTACTCTCAAGAATGGGTCATCAATTTATAACTTCACCAATAAGACATTAGTATTTCAATTTTCCCACATCCTCTCCAACATTTGTTATTTTCCATTTCTTTTAGAATAGGCAATGTGATAGATATGGAATGGTCCTTTAAAGTTATTTTCATTTGCATTTTTCTAATCAATAGTAATTTAGAGAATTTCATCATTTGACTCCAAATAACTTTGATAGCTTCATCTGAAAACTCTCCATATTCTTTGACTTTTTATCATTTATGCAATGACTCATTTTTATAAATTTAAATTAATTTTCTTTATATTTGAAAAATTAGACTTCTATCAGAGAAATGATATAATTTTTCAGAGTTATGATTACTAAATATACAAACCTCCATCCTCTGTTTAATTTACTCTCTCTTTTTGCAATACCTAAGTGTTTTGTTTCTATCACCTCTTTCAATCTCCCTTCTCTTCTACTAACCACTCCCATCCCCTTCTGTTATCCTCTTCTCTTACTTCTTTACTGTAGTGTAAGAGAGGTTTCTATACTCAATTGAATGTGTATATTATTCCCTCTTTCAGTCAATTCCAATAAGTATAAAATTTAAGGGCTTTTCTCCATTTTCCTTTCCATTATAAAAGCTCTTTTGCACCTTTTTATGTGAGATAATTTACCCTCCTTTCCCTCTCCCTTTTTATCTCAATATATTCCTCTTTTTATGTCTAAATTTTATTTTAAAGCATCTCTCTTCATATTCAACTTAGATTCATGCCCACTGTCTATATATATACTACTTCTCAGAAATTACAAGTATTATCTTTCTTTATAGGAATATAAACAGTCTAATCTTACAATCCCTTATGAGTTCTTTTTTTGCTGTTTACCTTTTTAAACTTCTCTGGAATCATTTATTTTAAAATTAGTTTTTCTATTCAATTCTGACCTTTTCATCAGGAATGTTTTAAAGTCTTCAATTTCATTGAATATACATTTTTTTTTCAATTGGCAGTTTTAAAAGAAAGAAATTAAAGCTGTCAATAACCATATAAAAATGGTCTAAACCCCTAATAATTAGACAAATGAAAATTAAAGTAATTTTGAGGTTTCAATTCATGGACAATGGATTGGCAAAGATAATAAGAGGAAAATGATAACTGTTGGAGGACATACACTAACAGGTAGACTTTAAAATGCATTATTAGTGGAGTTATGGACCTGTTCAGCCACTTAAAATTATTTTAATTTTTTTAGGCTATATATGTTAGGCCACTTCCCATTTGGTCATTGTTTAGATCCTGATTGATTACCATTTTAAATTGTATGAAAATCCTACATTATTTACTTGTGTGAATTGAGTAAACTTTTAATTCTAAAACATTTGATTCATTTTTGTGTACATTAAAACAATAATTTTTCAACCCTTTTCCCCCCCTACAGAAATCAAAGGATCATATTTTTGGACATACTGTATGACATTTTATTGATCTGTAATTTCATACATTTGGTCTCTCCCTGCCTACAAGTAAAAGTAATCCATGCTTTCTTATTCTGTGTGTTTTGCTTATGTCTTCATGTAAATACTTCCCAAAGGAATGATACATTATGCTAAAGTCAACAAATATTTATTAAATACTTTTTATATGCCAGACACTGCTTTCACTGCAGGGAAGACATTGAAAACAACAATAACAACCACCACCACAACAACAAATTAAGGTTTGCTCACAACTTTATATGCTTTATTTAAATACTCATGGGAGGTAGAAACTCCAAGTATTATTATTATTCCCTCTGCTAAGAGAAGATGAGGAAGGCTTCTACCATGATGAACTTTTTGGGAGATTCAGGTAAGTGTCACGCAGGATGGATAGACATGGTTGTGCCATGAGTTGCCTCTTTGGAAGAGAAATGAAATGGCAATCTTTTTTTGACAATTATCTAATAATAATATCTCCTCAGACCTGTACTTCTTTGATATTTTAAAGTAGATCTTATGTTTATCCCTAATAAATTTCATCTTATTAGATTTACCTCTAATTCTATATTGTCATCTTTTTGAATGATTCTCTCTTTTCACATACTAGGTATCATATAAAATCTCAAATCATCAACAAATTAAAGAAGGATACCATCTATGCACTTGTTTAATACTTTTTTGAAACTTTGAACATTGAATTCCTCAATGTAGTTAATTCTTCCAGTGATTAATTTATGCAATTCTTGTCCTTATTTTTCCATAAATATTCCCATGGAGATAATGTTCTTTTCAGGGCTTTAGCTGTTCCTTCCTATATTTCATAGTTCAAGATATCTACCTGTTAGCCCTTTCTTCTGCTTCATGTCAAGTTCAGATTTTTTAAAAAACCAATTTGCTTCCTAGATACTACATGAACTTTATATATTTCTTATGTACAATTTACTGTTCATGGTTTATTTTGGGACCAGAAAGAAAACTCTACTCTTGAGTATTAAGAATGAGAAAAAGAGCCAGAGAAATTTCCAACATATATCATGGAAGTGTAGTTATGGTTGTCTTTGTGACCTAAGCATTCTTCCTCAACTCATGGTTTAATGTGTATCATATGAATTCCCAAAGAAATAAGCCAGAGAAACTATTTATTTTACACATTTGTATATCTTTTTCTTGAACATGGCTATGAAACAATGATGATTTGTTATGATATAGGAGCCAATCTATGATGAGTTCTAATTTTATTTTATCCATTGGCTAACTAGCAGGTTAAATAACTCTAATGACTTTTCCTTCTTAAGAATACCTTTGAGAGGACCTGATATAACACTTGTTGTGACAGTGATAATAAATATATTCTTCTTCATTTCTGTTTGTCACTCCCATATCTAAACTGAGTTGTCAACATCTTTAGTAATAAAGTGAATGAAATATGAATTTTAAAATGCTAAGTGTTCACTACATGCACATATGAAACAAAAGGCATTTAAAAATTGAGATCATCTCTACCATTAAGGAATATAAAAGGAAAGATAATAGAAGGCATTATTAGCCAGGAAGGGGTGTTTGGGAGTAGGAAATCATAGGAATGTTAATAAAGTTATAGGACAATTGATCGACTTGTCCTTTCCAAAAGAGAATAATGTTGATTTGATTATTGTTTCTAGAGCTATAGATATGAAAGTAACAAGGGATGGGAATAAAGGTATGCTATATAATATTGCATAATTATGGCCAGAGGAAAGCAGAATGATGGGCCACAATAGGGAACAGATATAGTATGTACTCATTGATAGTAACTCAATATCCCTGGAGGTACACCTAGGTAGACCTAGAGTGTGGAGTTGGAGGTATAGACTACAAGATAAGAGGAAAAGATGATGATAGAAAGACATAGCAGTAGCATTTTACCACATTTAAGAAAGTATCAGCATTGCTGGTAGAATTGTGAAAGGATCCAACCATTCTGGAGAGCAATTTGGAACTCTGCTCAAAAAGTTATCAAACTGTGCATACACTGTGATCTAGCAGTGATACTACTGGGCTTATATCCTAAAGAGATTGTAAAGAAGGGAAAGGGACCTGTATGTACAAAAATGTTTGGGAAGTTCTCTTTGTAGTGGCTAGAAATTGGAAATTGAATGGATGCCCATCAATTGGAGAATGGCTGAATAAATTGTGGTATATCAAAATTATGGAATATTATTGTTCTGTAAGAAATGACCAGCAGGATGATTTCAGAGAGGCCTGGAGAGACTTACATGAACTGATGCTAAGTGAAATGAGCAGAACAAGGAGACCATTATATATTTCAACAACAATACTATATGATGATCAATTTTGATGGATGTGGCTCTCTTCAACAAAGAGATGATCCAAACCAGTTCCAATTGTTCAGTATTGAAGAAAATCAGCTACACCCAAAGAGAGAACTATGGGAAATGAGTGTGGACCACAACATAGCATTTTCGTTCTTTCTGTTATTGTTTGCTTGCATTTTTGCTTTACTTTTCATAGTTTTTTCTTAACCTTCTTTCTAGATCTGATCTTTCTTGAGCAGCAAGATAACTGTATAAATATGTATACACAAATTGTATTTAACATGTATTGGACTACCGGCCATCTTGGGGAGAGGGTGGAGGGAAGGAGGGGAAAAGATGGAGCAGAAGTTTTTGCAAGGGTCAATGTTGAAAAACTACCTATGCATATATTTTGTAAATAAAAAGCTATAATAATAATAAAAGTACCAGAACAAAAGGAACTTTGCCTGTAAAAAGTTAGAGAAAGATACTTAATGAATTAGATGTTGCCTTAGCATAATCAATGATCTCTTGGGTTTTTGCTATTATAATTTTGAATAACATTTTTAAAAAGTGGTTGTCTTGGACATATTGTCCTATTTCATATAGATAGAGAGTTTTAAAAATTTTGAATACCTCCTTTCTAAGGCAATTCTAATGATGCATTCAAAAACATGATGCAAAAGTGGTAAAATATATAATGATAATAAAGTTAGGATGTTTTGTCTAACTGGATATTAATAATGTTTTGCAGCCTTTTACAAAACAATCTTTTATGTTGTATGTTACATTAAAATGACATGATAGTTAAAACATATTTCAACTGATACATATTTTTAGCTTGATAAAATAATTTGAAAGATGTCAACTGAAACCACACAATACTGATTGTTTTAGTAAAATAAGAGAAAGACACTTTGATTCTAATAAGAAAATGCCTGGCCTAAAGTCACACCTTTCTGTGTGCATCTAACACTACTCTCACTTTATCATATTTTAAAAATCCACACCTCATATTTTCTGTTGCCTTATATGGATGGTGCTAATGACACATGTTGTAAACCTTCTATTAGTTCCATACTTGAATAAGATTTGTTTAATTTCAGTTGTCAAATGATGTAGAAAAAAAGTATTTTGATAACACTAGGATTTAAAACATATGAGTATTATGCATTCCTAATAGCAACAGTTTGTTGACTATCTCCTCTGTCATTATAGTTAGTCCTTGAGCAGTAGAAGAATTCAACTTTTAGCAAGCCAAAAAAAGTATCTGGTGACAATCTGTGCTTTGGAATTTTTCAATCATATAGGAAAGGACTCAAAAGTCCAAGAGTGGAATTTTTTGCTTCCTTGTATTTGTATTGGCCTATGGAACAAATCTTGCAATATATCCCAAAGATAGTTTTAATCACACAACTCATTTGTTACAAGAAAAAAAACTGGTTGAGTAATTTTAAGGCTTAAGAAAAAAAAGACTTAAAGGAATGGGAAAAAGCTGCACTCTATATGCCAAATTTGCAAGTGTAAAATCTCTTTTATACAATAGTGATTGTTGTGAGGAATAGAATGGTCATGACATCACTGAGACTTCTATGGAGAAACCATCCATCTTTAAGGAATATGTTTCATACTGAGTTTTTATGAATTCCATTGGTTTTTCTTAAAGGTGAGCATGTGAAGTAGAGTTCCTATAATCTATAAGCAATCATATCTAAAATAAGCATCAGGCTGAAGTAAAACAAGTGATATACTTTGGTATAGCAGTTGTAAATCTGTTGATTTGGTAAAAAAAAAAAAAAACAACTTTTAGTCTAACTCTTATCTGAAGCATGATTTCCTTATGTTCTATACTTGGTAAGTGTTGATACAACCTCCAATTGAATATTTTGATGAGAGGAAAAACATAACCTTAATAGATGTGTCCATTCCACTGCATTTTCATATAAATCTTATTTGTAAAAATTTCATCTTCATATTGAGCAAAATGTTTCCTTGCAACATCTACTCACTGGTTACAGTTCTTTGCATAAGATAATCATCATGCTCCCAATTCCTTCAAATATTATTCAAATAATGTCATAAAAGAAACTTGTAAGAGGGGAGGGAGTGAGAGGTTGGTAAACAGGATAGTAGAGATTTATAAAGCTACTCAGAGTGAAGCATATCTCAGAATTTACTTAAGAGTCTAAATATCTAGTTTAAATAACATTACTTAGTAATGCACTCTCTGCTTCTAAACATGCTCAAACTTAGGAAAGCAGAGTCTAAATGTAATGCTGGAGAAACTGAGACAAGATAGAGATTAGAGAGTTTTTAATATTTTATTGGAGAGCTTGGATTAATTGGCTGAATAGGACTAATATCTCAAAGTATTCAGCATCAAATGTGAGATTCCAGGGATTTTATACGGCTTCAGTGATAATGGATACAAAGACAGGGGTGGGGGAGAGTACTGGTGAGTGGGAACTGTCAGAAACAGACTATAAATTTGGTTCTGACAAGTTATGGGTAAGGAAGATTCATAAATTCTAAGTTGGAGATCCAGAAGCTAGAATAGCTGAAGTAGGAGATGTACTTACCTGTCTCTAAATAAACCATCTGCATTTTATGGCTCTGTGAAATGTTAATGGTCAGGGCTCCCAACCCTAATTTATATCCATTCTAATGGTCTGGAAGGGGGATTGCAACCAGGGGGACTGAGGCAGAATAATTCAAGGAACTGAGGCAGAGCAATTTAGGGAAACTGAGGCAGAACAATTCAGGGAAACAGAAGCAGAAAAATTCAGAGAAACTGAGGCATAATCAACAAAAACTGAGAACTATAAAAACAGATTATTCAATATTTTTGTTTTCACAGAATATTCCTGGCTATTTCTTTCTTAATATGTCTTTGTCATTTTAAACTTAAAAATAAATTCATTCATTACAGCTATTCCAATACACAGTGAATAATCAGTCAATAAACATTTATGAAGTACCTATTAAGCTCCAGTCAACATAGATTAATTGAAAATCACTATATTTAAGCAAGGAAACATTAATAAAAATAGTAAATGATAGTAGCTAACATTTATATAGATCTTACCAATTGCCAGACATTTTGCTAATCAGATTACAATTATTTTTTCATTCATTCCTCACAACAACCCTTGAAAAGTGCTATTATCCTTATCTTACAGATGGAAGAACTGAACCAAATAAGAATTATACAGCTAGAGGATAGTGCCAAATTTTAACTCAGGTCTTCCTGAATTATAAAGGGTTGAAACTATGAAAAGGTGCACTTGAATCAGACAACTGAGCACTTAAGGCTAATCACCTATTTGATATGAGACAATGACTCCATTAGCATATGTTTGGGAAAATGGCTCTTCTCACCATTGGTGCTGGCTCAATGTTTGATGTTAAGATAATCATAGGCAAGGATTAGAGGGTGAGGTGAGACAAGCAAGAACTCATTTTGCAGCAGGACAAGGAGGAGAGAAATTGGTGGTGAACCTCATGGCAGTTTGTCTGTCTCCTTCACTTTTTTTCCTAAAGACCAAGGAGTTTAATGTATCCCGACTTTGGCTGATCCCGAGGACTCCAGGGAGCTAGCTTAGACTTAACATTTTGGCACCCAACATGGACAAGGACCCTAATTTCACTGAAGAAATCCCATTGACCAGGAAATAGGGTTAGTATTTTAATAGACAAAAAGGGAACTTACTTTGTTAACAGTTAAACTAGTAACTCATTTTCTAGCTGAAATGGGGCAGATATTAGGAAAAGATTTTTCTCCCATCCCCACGCCCACCCTTAACCCCAACCCCAAACCAACAGATATCTATAGGAACCATATTCAGACTGATAAAGATGCAAGGTTTGATTGTAACTTAGGAGCAGATTGATGAATTTGTGGATACATTAGAATGTATGTCCCCTTGGTTCTTCAAGGAAGAAGAAATAGAGGCAGATAATTGGAAACTAATAGATCAACTATGTGAATATTACAGTGATAAAGGTCCTGATTCACTTTCTAAGGAAACATTCTATATGTACAACTTGCAATTGGTCTTAAAGTATCCCACAAGTTATAGAAAAAAGAAAAAATTTTAAGAACAGCTATATAAGGATATGTGAGGAGAAAGAGGAAGAGAAAGGAGAGATTAATGGAAATATGAGAGGGCATGAAGACTTAAGTAAATTTGAAAGGCATACTGATTCTCACTCTCACAATCTAGCTTCAACTCCACCTACACCTGAGCAGGCTGTTGACCATGCTCAAAAAATCAAAGACATGCTCCTTATATCCTATTTAGGATCAATCAATATTTAGGATATGAAGTATATCCTAAGGTGCTTACAGTACAAAAAATTTAATTAAGAACAGAGAAACTAAACATCTTAAATGACTTTCAGAAATTGATATGAGCTATCCAATGGATGCATCCAGTGTTAGGCGTGACTACTTATCAATTGCAACCATTATATGACATTTTAAGGGAAGACAGTGCTTTAAACTCACCATGCCATCTTACAAAAGAAGCACAAGAGGTTTTGAGAGAAGTTGAACTAGCTTTATCCAATGTGGTTAAAAGAGTCACTCAAACACCCTTGGAAATATCAGTTTTTGCTACACAAGAAGCACCCACAGCAGTCCTTCATCAAGGAGACAATGTGATAGTGTGGGTGAACCTCCCAGCACAATTAGAATAAATTCTTACTCCTTACCCAGTGCTTGTGGCTAAAATCTTATTAAAGGCCATTAAACGAGCAATATAATTATCTGGGATAAGACCTGACAAGACATACACTTTTTATACCAACGCACAGATTAATGTGTGCTGTGAAACCATCCCAGAGTGGCAAAGTTTATTGGCCACGGCTCTAAATTTCACACATGTGTTTCCATTAAAGATAGCCCTACTATTACATAAAATATAATGGATTCTTGAAGAAAGTTTCTGAAGTTCCTTGTAAAGGACCACCTATCTTTACTGATGCATCTAAACATATGGGCGCTGTATACTCTCATGACTTAACTATAAAGAGAATAGTCAGAACTCCTTTTCAGTCCACACAGCAGAATGAATGGAATGTAATCATTCTAGCTCTTACTTATTATCCAGAAGATATAAATATAATATCTGATTCGGCCTATTCAGTAGGTGTGGTACAAAGAATTGCCACAGCCCAAATAAAATTGTAGCCTCTAATATATATCAGCTCTTTAAGTAACTTCAAGAATGAGTGAGAAAGCATCCAGGTAAGATTTATATCTTGCATGTCCACTCTCATAGTGGATTTCCAGGTCCTTTTTTGATGGTAATTCAAAGGCAGATAGCCTTCTAACTATGTTGGTCAATACTCCTTTATTCCAAGAAGCCCAGGCATCTCATTTTAAATTTCATCAGGCTGCTTGAGCTTTACATTTACAATTTGGAATAATAAGAGAGGAAGCAAGGAGCATAGTAAATGCCTGTACAGCTTGCCTTCCTTTCCACACTCCTACACTGCCTCCAGGGAAGAACCCTCATGGCTTGAGACCCAATGAAATTTGGCAAATGGATATGACCCATTATAAATCTTTTGATTGTCTGTCTTTTATCCATGTTGTAGTAGACACCTTTTCAGGATTCACTTTTTCAATACCAACAGCAAAAGAGACAGCCTAAGTGGTCACTGAATTCCTTATACAAGCATTTGCATTTATGAGGGTACCACAAGCAATAAAAACAGATAATAGACCTGCATATACTTCTAAACATTTTGCACACTTTTGTGCACAGTATAAGATTTTACACACCACTGGCATACCCTTTAATCCTCAAGGACAGGCAATAGTAGAGAAGAGAAGCAGAGACATTAAGATGCTCCTCCAAAAACAAAAGAAAGGGGGAGCCACAGGTAACCCTAAAGAACTTCTAAATTTAGCTTTTTATACTATTAACTTCTTATTTTTTGACAAAAATGCATTGACTCCAGCAGACAGATTTTATAACCCACTGGAAGGACAGTTTCCAGTGTGAGCAGCTCCACTATTTTTAGATAATTGCCAAGTGATGTGGAGAGATCTAGAAAGTGGTGAACGGAAGGGACCAGATAGGTTAACTGCTTGGGGAAGAGGGTTTGCTTGTATCTCTACAGATGGAGAAGGAATAAGTGGGTGCCAACAAGCTGTATTTGCCTTGTCCATCGGGGAGAGATGGAGCAGACCCTTGAAATGAAGGAAAAAACCCAAGAAACATCAGGTGGTTCCATTGCTGACTGTCCCCACCACTGAAAGAGTATGGCAGTTATGGTGTTTGACTCATGGACATCAAAAATTGTTAATGAGACTGATCCAGGACTTCAAAACCCTCAGGAATCATTGGAATCCCTGAGATATGATAAGACTGTTTTAGGATTTGAAAAACCTCAGGAATTATTGGATTCTCTGAGACATGATTAAGACTATTGTAACATTTCAAAATCTGCAGGAATCATTGCATTCCCTAACCCATAAAAAGACTGTTGTAGGACTTCAAAAACTTGCAGGGATCATTAGATTCCCTGACACATGAAATAGTGGACAATAGATTGGTCTTGGACTATCTTTTGGGTGCTGAAGGAGGCATATGTGTGATTGCTATTTATATACTCTCCTTTTAGGACTTCTGGAAATCTTTTACACTACCATGTTGATTCATATTGTTTGTTATATCACTACTTGCATGTACAATTCATATTTGTTACACCACATTGAGCCTGCACCAGCTGTGGGGAGAGTCATCACTACTAGCCTGTCCCTTATTGCTATGTGTTTGTGTAATATTCTCCATGCTGATGGGTTTGTGTATACCTGTTTCTAGTAAGACCCTTCAGTCCAGAAACCCACTAATAACATCTGGCTTGACTCCCCACTTCCCTTTGGTGTTTTTCATCTCTTTTCCTGAGAAGTCAGGAAAGGTATGATCATCTCCTTTTTAGTGCTTTCACCTTCTTTTCTGAGAAATGAGGAGGGGGTTGCATGATCACCTCATGTTTTTGTGTTTTCACCTCCTCTCCTGTGAAATCAGGGAGGGCACCATCACCTCCTTTTTGGGGTTCTCACATCTCTGAGAATTCAGGAATGGCGTGATCACCTGTGTTCCAAAATAAAAGAAAGGGGGAGATGTAAAGGGCTGAAACTATGAAAAGGTGTACTTGAATCAGACAATCAAGCGCTTAAGGCTAATGACCTATTTGACATGTGACAATGACTATAAGCATATGTTTGGAAAATGGCTCTTCTCACTATTGGTGCTGGCTCAGTGTTTGATGTTAAGATAATCATAGGCAAGGATTAGAAGGTGGGGTGAAAGAGGTAATCCACTGTCGAAGTGATCTTCCTAAAGTACAGATCTGTTCATGTCATGCTACCCTGCCATATATTCAACTCAGTAAACCCCACTGATCCCTATCACATCTAGAATTAAATATAAAATCCTGTTTGGCATTTGAAGTTCTTTATAACCCTTCAACTTTCCAGTGCTCTTATACCTTACACTTCCTCTCCACTCCTCATACTCTTTGATCCAATGACAATAGCCATCTTGCTATTATCTAATCAAGATATCCCATCTCCTAGTCCCATCATTTTCAATAGTTTCATGCCTAGATGGTCTCCCTTTTCATCCCCTTCTCCTGGCTTCCCTGGCTTCCTTCAAGTTTTGGATAAAAGCAGGTGAATTTGGAGTACATGAAAAGACTTATATGAACTGCTAGATGTTGAAATGAGCATAACCAAAGAACTATGAACTATGGTCAAATATTGAATTATAATAACTTCAAATGGTCTCATGTTTTGATAAGAGTGATGGGCTATATTATACAGAGAGAGCTAGAATTGGCCTTGGAGTCAGGAGGAGCTGAGTTCAAATCCATACTCAGCACTTGGCACTTACTAGTTATTTGACCCTGGGCAAGTCACTTAATCTCGATTGCCTTCAAAAAAAAAAAAGAGAGAGAGAGAAAGATGTTTTATTCTCATTTCCCCCACTGTGCTTCATTGTCCATTAACTACTCCTTGCTATTCTTGTGGTGATTACTCAACTGAAATGAACGCTGGTCCAGAGACCTCCAGAAAACCAACCAAGAACATTATAGGAAAGTAAGATAGAATAATAGCAATAATAATGATTGTAATAGCTATCATCTACATAGTATTTTAAGGTTTTCATAGTACTTAACAAATATCATCTCATTTTGTCCTCACACACACCTAGGAAATTGGTGCTATTAATATCCCAATTTTTCAGATAATGAACCCTGAAGTAGAAAGAGATTAAGTCTCTTGTCCAAGATCATACATATAGTAAATATCTTAGGTCAGATTTGAAATCAGGACTCCCTGATTCAAAGTATACTGTTCTATCTGCTGGACCAATTATTTGCTTAGGAAAACAAGTGCATAAGGGGAGTTCCTTTTATGTACACAACATGTAAACTAAAAATAATGTAAAATTTGCCTTTCAATATAGGGTATGTATCATACTATGTTTAGCTTTCTCTGTTCTATTATAAACTGTGGGAGAGTTATGACTTTCCCCAAAATTTCCATTGTTTCCATTCCAGAAACAAGTTTTTCCCATTAGTAAGAATCAAATCAATAATAAAAATTTCCCCATCTGTTTGTGGCAGCCCTTTTTGTAGTGGCTAAAAACTGGAAACTGAATGGATGTCCATCAGTTGAAGAATGGCTGAATAAATTGTGGTATATGAATATTATGGAATATTACTGTTCTGTAAGAAATGACCAACAGGATGATTTCAGAAAGGCCTGGAGAGACTTACACGAACTGATGCTGAGTGAAATAAGCAGGACCAGGAGATCATTATATACTTCAACAACAATATTATATGATGACCAGTTCTGATGGACCAGGCCATCCTCAGAAACGAGATCAACCAAATCATTTCCAATGGAGCAGTAATGAACTGAACCAGCTATGCCCAGAAAAAGAACTCTGGGAGATGACTAAAAACCATTACAATGAATTCCCAATCCCTATATTTATGCACACCTGCATTTTTGATTTCCTTCACAAGCTAATTGTACAATATTTCAGAGTCTGATTCTTTTTGTACAGCAAAATAACATTTTGGTCATGTATACTTATTGTGTATCTAATTTATATTTTAATGTATTTAACATCTACTGGTCATGCTGCCATCTAGGGGAGGGGTGGGGGGGGTAAGAGGTGAAAAATTGGAACGAGGTTTGGCAGTTGTTAATGCTGTAAAGTTACCCATGCATATATCCTGTAAATAAAAGGCTATTAAATAAAAAAAAATTCCCCATCTTGATTCTTCCATCATTTCAATGATGAACTTATCACTAAGGTAACTGAACAATGTATTATTCTCTTCATTTGTAACAATAAAGTGTCTTGCAGAAAAGTTGGGGAAAGAGGAGGGAGAAATCTACTTTTCATGAAGCCCTCCAGAAGAAAGATTAAAAGACAAAAAGGATTGAACATAGTTTCTTAATTTTTTACAGACTGGCTCAAAAATAGGTTTCCTTTTTAAAAACAAAAGAGTCCATTGTTCTAATTTGTAGCCAAGCAAGCAATGAGGCAACTAGGTAGAGCAATGGATTGAGTGCCAGATATGGAGTTCAAATGTGATCTCAGACACTTACAAGTTTATGACCATGAGCAAGTCACCTTATTTGCCTCAGTTCTCTCAACTGTAAATTGAGCTGGAAAATGAGATAGGAAACAACTCCAGTATTTTTGCCAAGAAAACCTCCCCAAAGGGTCATGAATAATGAGACACAATTGTAAAATGTCTTAACAACAAAAAGCAATGGCGAAGTCTTAGTAACTGAAAAGTAGTTAGGAGTTATGGTGCTAATGAGTATTCAGTCTTCCCATATTCTCCATTTAAAAGAATCAGCTTCCCTAAAGGCTGATTATATTGGAATTTAATCAAATTCTCTTCTGAACAATTCCCCCTATACTCAGACAAATGAAATCACCCAATCCTAATTTAAAGAGGCATGCTCTGTGACAGATTTGTAAACTTTTCTTTGAATTCTTATCTAGTTTTCTGTATAGGTGATTAGGATCATATTCCTATGCCAATATCTCATGTTTTCTTTCCATGAATCTTCATCCAGATGCTTTGTCATGTTTCTTCACTCTTATTCCTGGATTTTTCATATTAATATACCTTCTTAATACACAATGAAGCAGCCTCTCCTTTTACCTCTCCCATTTCGTTTAAAAAGTTACACCCATAAATTGGGGGCAAAGTGGATGGAATGCCAGACCTGAAGTCAGGAGGACTCATCTTCCTGAATTCAAATCTATTCTCAGATTTGTACCTAGATGTGTGAACCTGTACAAATTACTTAATCCTATTTGACTCAGTTTCCTCATGTATAAATTTAGTTTGAAAAGGAAATGAGTCATATCATTGTGAAGAAAATTCCAAATGGGGTCACAAAGAATAAAAGAGAAAAGAAAAGAGAGAAAGAGAGAAGAGGAAAGGAGAGGAGAAAAGAAGAAAGAAGGGAGAGGATGAGAAAAGAGGGAGGAGAGAAGAGCAATCCTAATAATATAAAACCCTAATCACTAACATGTTCAAATTGTGTTTCATTATTGATCTTCAGGCTAATAGAAACTAGTAGGAAACATTGCATCTGGGATGCCATGGTGTAATCTTTATTGTAAGAATTATATGAGATCCTACATGTTTCTATCAGTTTAAAATCATCTTGTAGCTCATTGTACAATATGTCAAACGAAATGCAATTCATGATCTTTTGTATAATGCATATGTCCCAATAGGCATTTCAAATCTAATTTACTTCCTTTAAATTCATTCATCTTTTGAGTGTCTCCCTCCTCCCCTCTCTTCCCTGTCTTCCAATTTTGATTTTTTATAAGAAAGGAGGTATTTGTGTTTTTCTTCTGTGTACCTTAATAGAGGTTGTATAGTTGAACAAACTATTCATTGACTTCACGGAAGTTGCCCAGTAGCTCTTGTTCTATAATATAAAGGGATCTTTGTAGTCTAGATAGAGACATGTTTATGTTGCATTTCCCCCTGCTAATTGGCCCAACTAAACACTTAGTTCAGTGTCGAGATGTTTCAGTACAACAAATGTTGATTTGGATGGAACTTCCATCAAACTCCATAAAAGTATATATTTCAAATAAATGATTTCTTTGCTTCTATATTAAGAGCATACAGTTATAACAAAAAGGTTGTACTAGAGATCTTGCTTAATAGTAGACCACATCCCAATTTCCAATTTGTACCCATTTATTGCTTTGTGCTTTTCTAGATGAAGTGTGTGTGTGAGAGGAAAATTATGTGTCTCCTTAAGGATTTCACTTAGTGAAGAGTAATCTAACAGACATGGTCTTTGTTTATATTTCATGCTGTCAGGCCTGTTGTCATTACCATTTCATGCAATAGCTCTAGTTTCCTGAAATGTTCAATAGATGGCAAGTCTGTCTCAAGACTGCATGGAACTTGGAAATTCCATGGAATAACAGCTATTATCTCACAAGTGAACTTTGTAATCCTTATTTTCTATTAGTTAAGGAGATAGAAAAACCTGTATATGAAATACTAAATATGAACATATTTAGAATAATCGCTACTAACTTCATGAGTGATCTTTCTTTTTAAGGAGTCAAGGAAGCAAATTTATTATTTGAAGAATTTCAATATCAAACAAATACATTGATTAAAAAAATGGAAAGACAGACAGAAGCAGGCTGGCAGAAAGACAAAGACAAACTCCAGTTGAAATCAAGTGGGTAAGAGGAGAGTAAAAGTGAATAAAGGAATTTGGGAGCAAATTGAAAAGATTCATAATGTGAAAGAGGAAATCTCAAGAAAATAACTTAAAAGCTTTTTGATGGATCAGAACACAGATAAGCATCTATAACTACAATAATAATAATAATAAAAATTCCAGATATTCCACAAGTCTTTGAAATGACTATAATTCCCACATTTCATAAAGGACCAAACTCAGTGAACAAGGTTGCCAATCTCACAGAGAATATTTTTCTTTCTATCTTTGAATTATAACCAATAACATCTTTGTTAGTGCATTAGAGCCTTTCAGTTACTGGAAGAGGTTTAATTTAGGACAAACTTCAAGTACATAGAAAGCAGTAGTAATCTGTATTTTATCTTTCTGAAATGAAAGAGGATAGACAGATGCATCCTTCTTGGTTTATAAAGATATGGTCTAATAATTTTTAAGTTTCAAGTTGAGCTACTCTTGTAAAAGCATTCAATTATAGGACAAGGGTTGAGCAAGATTTGTTCCAAGACTTATTTTCATAAGAAATTAAATTGATTTAGATTTACTATGAAAGAAATGTTGAAGAAACTAGTACTGAAAGAATACAGGTGTTTTCTTCATGAGGAACTTTTTGCTATCTTGTTACATTTTTTTCACACACAAAAAAAATTAGGAAAATATCTACCTAACTTTTTTTTTTCATTTTTGACCTTCCTTTCTGTTCTTTTTTTAAAATTAGTTTATTATTAATTCATAGAACAAAAGAAGCATTTCTGTAACATGGTACAATAAAAAGGTTGAGTGCACAAAAAACTGCAAATCTACATGCATGTGTATTGGATTGTTTGCCATCTAGGGGACAGGATGGAGAGAAGGGGGCAGGGATTAGAATGCAAAGTTTTGCAAGGATCAATGTTGAAAAATTATCCATGCATATATGTTGAAAATAAAAAAACCATAATACAAAAATAGCAAAAGACAAAACAACAGTAAAAAAAATCTACATGTACAATTTGCTTAGAGAAAGCTTGAGACATGACATATACACATTTTTAAATAACCTGATAGCTAAAGCTAGGGGAATCAGTAGAATTGTCATGAAGGAGAAAGTATAACAATAGTAGAAGAGAGCTTAAAACTGTTTATTTATGGTTATTATACAATTGTATTAGGTGATTGGGTGTTAATTTGGACTACAAGAGTAAACATTTGAGATTTTAATAAGCTATATTGAAGACTTAATAACCCATTACATTTACAGAGTTTTGTAAGATTTACAAAACATCTTAGAAACATATCATGGAATCTTCCTATCATACCTGTGACATGGGTAGTACATTGGTATAACTCCTATTTTACAGGTCAGAAATATGAGGTTCAGAAAATTTAAGTGACTTGTCTTCAACATTGTATGTCCCCTGACTTTTGTCCAATCTGTTTCCTACTCTTCTATGCTTCAGAGGCAACAAAAGAGAAAAATAAGACACCATTTTTTATTAAAAGCGATCTTTTTCATTTTCTCTAGGCCAAGATGACAACAGCATGGGAAAGTGCCATGTCCTTCATACAGCCAGAAAGCACTAGAGCCATACAAATGATCAAAAGTTGCAAGACAAACAATATAAGAAAACTCATTTGGGTACTTCCTTGAAAGACAATCCATTTGGATAAATATCTCATACAAAAGGGAGTCTTAGAAAAAATTGGTGTGGAAGCCAAGCAGCCCAATTTGTCCATCAGGATGTGAGAATCCAGCCAATTAAAAAAGGTAAAAAAAAATCATTCTCTTTGTTCCCAATGACAGCTGCTTGAATTTTATTGAGGATAATTATGAAGTTTGGCTGCTAGATTTGGTCAAAAAGGTCACACTGTTGGTGATATTCCTGGAATCTGCTTCAAGATTGTAGTTGCAAACGTTTCCTCTTTCATAGTAAAAATTTTTCATGTAAAAAACAAACAAAAAGTGATCCCTCTCTCCCTTTATATTTTGCAATTCTATATGTCATATAGCAATGATCATACTTGCCAAAGGCTATGGTGCCATAATTATTTGTGTCTTATTTCTGCTTCAAATGACTAATAATAAAATCTAAAATTTATGTATGTTTATACATACAGTACATATATATCTATATATATGTTTATATACATATATATGTATGCCATTTATATGTTTACTTATATAATGCTTAATTATAAGCATTATAATTAGAATTAAGCATATAGAATGCTAAATTATAAGCATTCTACTTATTCATGCATCTCTTCTTGATCTGGCTAAAAGACTATCTCAGTAAATAAGATTTTATTTCTTCATATCTACATTGAAGATTCTTAAGCAGGAATCTATAAGCTTTAGAAAATGTTTCCAATAACTACATTTCAATTACTTTTGTAATTTCTTGCAATCCTTTGTTATTCTATGTATTTTATTTTTGCATTGAAAACATAATACTGAAAATGGGTTCATAGACTTCACTAGACTTTCAAAGGTTCTATGACACACACATACACAAAATTAAGAATCCCTGTTTTATCATTTGGTATACTGCTTCAATTCAATTTAAGAAACATTGATAAAGCTCCCACAATGTGCCAGACTCAGTGCTAGGCGCTCAGAGTACAAAGACAAAATCAAAATTTTACTTGTCCTCATGGAGTTTACATTCCATTGGAGTACGGTATAAAACAAGGAGTCACATAAACACATAGAAGCACATAGCCCATAATGATAGATGATAATATTAAGAAAGAGTGAGCACTAACAGTTGAGGATATCATCACAGGTGATCAACAAATATTTGTAAGATGAATGGTGACTAGCCCTCAACCAGGTCAAAATTCTGTGTGTATAATGTGTGTGTGTATGTGTGTGTGTGTGTGTGTGTGTGTGTGTGTGTATTTGTGAGCAGTGCAAGCATGCACACAGAGCAGAAAGGAAATGGTGACTGAAATTGATGGAGTACAGACAATAAGAGAGATAATGTAGGGACTTGCTTTTAGAAGCAGAAGATGAATGGGGAAAGGCAGAGATTATTGCAATGATCAGCAAAATTATGTTGTATAAGACAGAAGTGTTATCAACCTATGTTAGTTTGCACAGAGACATAACAATGTATACACGCATGCTTAAGGCAAAGGCGGAATACCATGTGGATTACACAGATAACAGTGATGCAATAAACTCTGTAAAATTGAGATCTGAGATAATTGTTCCATGACTTAAGGGTTCACTTGGTCTTTTGAACAAACTTCTCTGGGACAAGGGGGAATTATCAGGCTTTCCAATAGGAATAAATCACAGGGTATCTTCATGATACCATTCACTCTCCTTCCCCCTGCAAATTGTCATTGCTGAGTAAATTAGAACCAAGACATATTTGTCTTTAAGGCTAAAAGTAAAAAAAAAAAGCAAAACATTAATTTTACTGGGACATATGAGAAAGAGTAGGCATATGCTTAGTGGAACTCGATTTGCGGACAAAGTAAAATGTCATGATTAAATATTTCCTTTCCTGCTCCTAGTTAAAGAAGGCCATCTGGATTCTCACCTGGTGTGACTCTTCTGTTATAACATTGGAAATCAGAAATTAATATGTATTGAGTGCTTATGAAAATGAAAAGCACTAGATATCTTTTTTCAAAATAGATACAACATAATGCTTATTTTTAGTATCTTTTCTCCATTTGTTGATTTTGTTTTCTTTATGTTTTACCTAAGAAGATCAGGAGGGACCTTCACTTTTAGAGACCAGAGGCAGCATAGAACAGTAGAAAGAGAGTTGAAATTTTAGTCTTAAGATGTGAGATAAAAATCCAGATTGGATGATTTCCAGGACCTGGTGTAGTCCTAGCCCCATATCTATAGTGACATAACTGAAATTAGGTTCCAGAGAAATAAGACCTCTAAATTCCTCAGTAAATAAAATCTGTAAATGAATGAATGAATGAAAAATACTTCAATGTACCAATCTTGTGTTGATTATTATGGGCCAAGCAAGGAGTGGACTAGGGTGTGTTGAAGGATTTCTTGAGGCCTATTTTACTGATAGGTAGTGAAATTTGGCCATAAGATGGATGGGGCAAGGAAGTAATAGAATCTATGGTCCCAAAAGTTGAAACTCAAAACTCTGGAATTGTACTTCTTTAGGTTCAGGCTCACTGCCAACAAATACAGCTCTCTGATATTATTTTGTCTAAGAGTAGAAAACATTAGAATTCAAGGAAGGAAGAAAAAGGAGGGAGGGAAGGAAGGAGGGAGCAATGGAGAAAAAAAAACAAGAAAAAAGAAGGAAAGAAAGAAAAAGAAAGGAAGAAAAAAAAGAAAAGAAGTAGGAAGGCAGGCAGGAGGAAGGGAGGAGGCAGGCAGGCAGGCAAGGAGGAGGACAAGAAAGAAATAAAATGAATTTTTCATGATTTTTTGGGGAAGGAGAACAATCTGAATCTATTATCTCATCCAGATGAAGAAATTCTGGTGTGGGAACTCCTTTCACAATGCAGATCATCAACTTATCTATAGCATATAGTCTTAGAGCTGAGGGGCTGAGATTTAAAGTGACTCATGCCCTGGTCAGAGGCAATTCTTATGTCCCAGTCCTTTTGACACCAAGAACAGGTCTCTCTTCATTGGGATATCATGGTGTATTACCAAAATACATTGAAGAAAGATAAAGTCTTGGTAATTAAGATAGTGTCATGGAGAACAAGTATTAAAAGGTTCAGGGCTAGGAGCATTTCTTTGGAAAGGAAAAAACTGTGAGGAATTACATTAAGATCCCCAACCTGGAAAGATTTATTAAGGATATGAAGTTAAAGATGAATAACAAAAAACCCAACAGAGAAGGAAAAAAAGTTACAACATGAGATAAGCATGGAATTGTGGAGGGATCATCATAGGACCATGGACAAAAGCCTGAATTGACAACTACCATGGAGCATATGCTACCATCTTGCAGAAGAAACTATAATTCAAGAATAGATGACTTGTCTTAGGAAGCCTAGCATGATTATATGGTTATCATACTTGCTTTTTTTCCCTGAGGCAATTGGAGTTAAGTGACTTGCCCTGAGTCACATAGCTAGGAAGTGTTAAATGTCTGAGGCCACATTTGAACTCAGGTCTGCCTGACTTCAGGGCTGATGCTCCATCCACTGTGCCACCTAGCTAGCTCTTGCTTTTGTTTTAATACCAACTAGTGGGTTTGCCTTTCTAATATGAAGTTTATGAGAAAGAATGCTAGGTTTGTGGTAGAAGCCCTGAATTTAAGTTATTATTCTCTTACATACCTTACATACTCACTCTTACCTTCCTAGGTTGGAATTTTCCTCAAATGTAAAGTGTACTGAATGGTCTGTGAGTTTCCTTGCATCTCTACTCTTATGATTGAGCCTATTTAGTGTTTACTCTGGTTTTCCTCACTGTATGGAGGAATTTGGAGTTACAAACTCTTGATATTCAATAACCACTGGGATATTAACATTATATTTTATTTGGAACCTTCTTTGAATCGGCCATTTTGTTTCTCCTGTTGTCAAGCCACTTATGCTTGAATAGCATACATCAGGATTGTTTAGATAGCCCCATTGTTCCCAATAGAAAAAAAATTAGAAATAAGTATTATTTAGACTGTCAAATTGTTAATATTAAAATTTAAAAAATAAATGAATATTAGCAGGCACAGCTGTTTGGAGCATATTCTTTTTGGTACATCTGCTTATTAATGAGGGGTAAGCAAAAGCTTTGTGTGTGATGGCTTTATTTATTTAAAAAATAATCTCCAAGCCTGAGATTTACATCATAAGGAAATTGTGTATAATGTGGCAGAACTGTTTTATGTGATTAAAAACTGTTTATTCTAGATTTGTAATTAATTTAATTGTCACATCTAGAGGGCTGCAATTTGGGTGAAAAACTTTCAATCCTGATTGCCTATTATTCACATGACAACACTGAAATAAAGTGACATAATGACAAATGGAAACATAATCACTAATCACCCCCAATTTAATAACATTTTGAAAGAAAAATCGGCAAAAGTTTTGTAGAAATCACCTACTTAATCTATAAAGAGAAAACAGTTATATTTGGTTTTGGTATAGCAAATACATCACAGGTACACAAACATATTTAGGAAGCAAAAATTTTAATAAATATCTGATAAAAGCAGTGTTGAACTAGAACTTTAGAGATTTTAAACCTTGAGGGGAAAATATAGTTAATTAGCTCATCATCCATAAGGAAAAGGACCACTGAGTTGCCTCATTCAGTGGTATGATATTGACCTCACTTAGGGTCAGCCATGACACCTCCATTTATTTGAACTATAGCTTTACCAAATTCAATCCAACATTAACAGGAAGTAGTTAATTAGCTCTGCTGCACTAACCAAGAAAAATTATTACTGCATACCAATCTACAGTATGGCAAAACCCTGACCCCACACAAATGATACATGTCCATTAAGATAATTGATTGAAGTACCAAGGAATTGTAATAATTCAAATGATGGGAGAGAGAAAAGTTGCTGAATCAAAGATGATTTTTTTCCAATCAGATATTCTACTAACAATGAATAGAGGTACATTTTTTAGATTTCTCTCACTTTATGTGAAGGTTTAATAGTAAAAGAGCAGCTATTCAGTTTTTAGGTGTTCATTTCAACTCAGTTCAATTCAACTCAAATTTATAAAAGTTTATGCAATTTAGGACATTATTGAGACAAGATCTCTGCTATTTTGGTGCCAATTAAGGCCATATATATTTAACAAGCAGATTAATAGGTCTGTTTCTATGAGTGGAGAGAAGAATATAACCCCTCCCTCTGCAGGAGTCAATCCAAATACAGAGAAAATGGTGAATTTGTAAGTTGGTAGGGGTTTTTTTTGCATATTTTTCATAGTTTTCAGAGAGAAAGGATAGCTAAGCTATAAGACATCAAGACAACATCTCTTGCCCGAACTCTAATGTGGGTATCAATCTCTTTCCCATTTCCTAGAGGCAGTTTCAAATAGGAACACAGGAAAAAAAATGGGGTGCAGAGGTATATTTTCTAAACTGGCCCTTTTACTAAAATACAGTTATCCTTTACACATCATGGGAGTTGGGGGTGCTGTGCCCCAACTGTGATGACCATGCTAGCACCCAGAACACCCCAGAATCAGCTGGAGTCAGGAAAAGCAAAAGTCCTTAGTCTTTATTCTTGGTCTTTAGACGCAGGATTGAACAGGATGGAAGCAGAATCTCTGCGACCGCCTTCTTCCTCCTCTACCACAAAAAGTGACCCTGGCTAGTCTTACTCCACCTCCTAGTCCCTACTACAATCCTCTGTATACACCAATCATTGAGACAGCACAGGATAGTGGGAAGGACCATTTTCTAAGCATATGCCCATAGAGTATTGTCCAATCAGTAATTAGCCCTATGTGCTTGAACCAACCTTAGTGCAACCACTCAAGAGTTTCAGCCCTCTACATCTCCCACTTTCTTTTGTTTTAGAAGGTGGTCATGCCATCCTTACTTCTCAGGGAGGTGAGAGTCCCCAAAAGGAGGTGATCATGCCCTCCCTGACTTCTCAGGAAAAGAGGTGAAAGCACTAAAAAGGAGATGATCACACTCTCCCCAACATCTCATGAAGGGAGATGAAAAGTAGCAAAGGGAAATGGAGATTGCTAGTGGGTTTCTAGGCTGGAGGGTATTATTAGAAACAGGTAGGCACAAACCCATCAGCATGGGAGGTATTACACAAGCACATAGAAATAATGCACATGCTATTGGTGGTGACTCTTGCCACAGCCAGCACAGGCTCAATGTGGTGTAACAAACATGAATTGTACATGCAAGTAGTGATATAACAAACAATATAAATCAATATGGTACTGTAAGAGATTTTCAGAAGTCCTAGAAGGAGGATATGTAAACAACAGTCACACATATGCCTTCTTCTGCAGCCAAGAAATAGTCCAAAACCAATCTATTGTCCATTGCTTCACGTGTCAGGGAATCCAACTACAACAGTCTTTTTATGTGTTAGGGAATCCAAGGATTCCAGCAGATTTTGAAGTCCTGCAACAGTCTTACCATTTCTCAGCAAATCCAAGGATTCCTGAGGGTTTTCAAGTCCTACAACAGTCTTATCATATTTCAGAGAATCCAAATGATTCCTGAGGGTTTTGAGGTCCTACAACAATCTTATCATGTCTCAGAGAATCCAATGATTCCTGAGGGAAATCCAACAATTTTTGATGACCATAACTGCCATGCTCATTCAATGGTGGGCACAATCAGCAACGGAACTACCTGATGTTTCTTGGGTCTTCTCCTTCATTTCAAGGGTTTGCTCCATCTCTCTCCGGTGGACAAGGCAAATATGGCGCATTGGCATCTATCTGATTCCTTCTCCATCTGTAGAGATACAAGCAAACACTCTCCCCCAAGCAGTTAATCTATCTGGTCCCTTCCATTCACCACTTTCTGGGTCTCTCCACATCACCTGGCGATTATCTAAAGACAGTGCAGCTGCTCACACTGGACACTGCCCTTCCAGTGGATTATAAAATCTGTCTGCTGCAGCCAGTACATCTTTGTCAAAAATCAAGAAGTTAATAGTATAAAGGGTTAGATTTAGAAGTTCTCTAGGGTTACCTGTGACTCCCCCTTTCTTTTGTTTTTGAAGGAGATCTTAATGTCTCTGTTTCTCCTCTTTTCTGTTGCCAGAAAAATCCCCTTGAGGATTAAAAGGTATGCTAGTGGTGTGTAAAATCTTATACTGTGCACAAAAGTGTGCAAAATGTTTGGAAGTATATGCAAGACCATTGTCTCTTTTTATTGCTTGTGGCACATCCATAATAACAAATGCTTGTGTGAGGAATTCAGTGACCACTCGGGCTGTCTCTTTTGCTGCTGGTATTGCAAAAGTGAATCCTGAAAAGGTGTCTACCACAAGATGGATAAAAGACAGACGACAAAAAGATTTATAATGGGTCACATATGCCAGATTTCATTGGGTCTCAAACCACAAGGGTTCTTCCCTGGAGGCAGTGTAGGAGGTGGGAAGGAAGGCAAGCCGTACAGGCTTTTACTATGCTCCTTGCTTCCTCTCTTATTATTCCAAATTGTAAACATAAAGCTCAAGCAGCCTGATGATATTTAGAATGAGATGCCTGGGCTTCTTGGAATAAAGGAGTATTGACCAACATAGTTAGAAGGCTATCTGCCTTTGAATTACCATCAAAAAATGACCTGGAAATCCACTATGAGAGTGGACATGCAAGATATAAATCTTACCTGGATACTTTCTCACTTGTTCTTGAAGTTACTTAAAGAGCTGATATATATTAGAGGCTCCAATTTTATTTAGGCTGTGGCAATTCTTTGTACCACACCTACTGAATAGGCCAAATCAGATATTATATTTATATTTCCTGGATAATAAGTAAGAGCTAGTATGATTACATACAATTCATTCTGCTGAGTGGACTGAAAAGGAGTTCTGACTATTCTCTTTATAGGTAAGTCATGAGAGTATACAGCATATTTGGATGCATCTGTAAAGATGGTTGTTCCTTTAAGAGGAACTTTAGAAACCTTTTCTTCAAGGATCCATTGCCAATTATGTAATAGTCTGGTTATCTTTAATGGAGACCCGTGTGTAAAATTTGGAGCCACGGCTAATAAAATTTGCCACTCTCGGTTGGTTTCACAGCATACATTAATTTGTGGATTAGTATAAAAGGTGATAAAGTATTTGTCAGGTCTTATCCCAGATAATTGTACTGCTCTCTTAATGGCCTTTAATAAAATTCTAGCCACAAGCACTGGGTAAGGAGTAAGGCTTTGGTCTGGTTGTGCTGGGAGGTTCACCCACTCTATCATACTGTCTCCTTGATAAAGGACTGCTGTGGGTGTCTCTTGTGTAGCAAAAACTGATATTTCCAAGGGTTTTTGAGTGACTCTTTCAACCACATTGCATAAAGCCAGTTCAACTTCTCTCAAAGCCTCTTGAGCTTCTTTTATAAGCTGGCATGGTGAGTTTAAAGCTCTGTCTCCCCTTAAGATGTCATATAGCGGTTGTAATTAATAGGTAGTCAAGCCCAACACTGGATGCATTCATTAGATATCTCCTATCAATTTCTGAAAGTCATTTAAGATGTTTAGCTTCTCTGTTCTTAAGGAAAGTTTTTGTACCGTGAGCACCTTAGGATATACTTCATATCCTAAATATTGAAAAGGAGCATGTCTTTGGATTTTTTCTGGAGCTATGTGAAATTTGTAGTACCTTAGTGTTTCCATGGTCTTTTGTAGACATGCTTCTAACATTTGTTCCTCAGGTGCACATCCCAATATATCATCTATGTAATGTAATAACATTACTTTTGGAAATGCTTTTCTTACTGGAGTAAGAGCAGAAGCAACATACATTTGACACATAGTAGGGCTGTTTTTCATTCCCTGTGGCAAAACTGTCCATTTATGTCTTTTATAAGGTTCAGCTAAGTTAACGCTGGGCACTGAAAAGGCAAATCTTTTCATATTCTCCTTATCTAGAGGGATAGAATAGAAACAATCATTAATGTCTATAACCCAAAGAGGCCATTCTCTAGGAAATTGAGTAGGAGATGGAAGCCCAGGCTGAAGAATTCCTATAGTTTCCATCTGTTCATTTACCTTTTTTAAATCAGTCACCATCCTCCATTTTCCAGATTTCTTTCTTACAACAAATACTGGGGAATTCCAAGAACTTAGAGAAGGTTGTAAGTGTCCTTAGTCAAGTTGCTCCTGTACTATATCTAATAAGGCCTGAATTTTATTGCTACCTAAGGGCCACTGTTCTATCCACGCTAGTGTATCAGTTTTCCATTGGATAGGAACAGGTGAAAGTGTTAGCAGGCCTTCAACAGTAGCCCTGCCTAAAAAAACTGAGGTACTCATTTTTAATCCTAATTGTTTTAAAATGTCTCTTCCCCACAGATTGATGAGGATTTTTTCAACTATTAAAGGAGTTAAAAACTCCTGTTTCACTTTCAAAATTCCATCTCAAAGGGGTAGCACTAACTTCAGCTGCTATTGATCCCCCTACGCCAGACATATAAGTGTCTGCCTTAATCTTTGGTCAGTGACTAGGCCAGTTGGCACCTGTAATGACTGTTCGATCTGCACTATATCTACCAGTCCTTCTAATGGCATGCCATTTATATAGATAGTGAACATAGTTCTATCAGCTGTCATAGCTGGTGTCCAGTATATTCCTGGATTTTATTTCTTGGAGTCAGAATCTGGGCAACTATCACCAGATTGCTTATTAGGAGTTTGTATCAGTAAACCTGATGCTACTACTTCTCCTGGATGATAAGTCACACATTGTCTACCTGTATTAGTGACTGGGATATTATCTACACATTCCCCAGTTTCCCACATCAGTGTGTGGATGGACACTGTTTTGTAAGTGCTCTCAGGAGGTGAAATGGTCAAACCTACTGTGCCTGGAGGCAAGGGATCCATAGGCTGGAGAGGAACAGATTTCACTTCTCCAGTGAGTATCTCAGTTGTCCCAGCTGCATACAACTCTATTCTCCCCAATTATAATCCCTTTCTCCCATCAGGTTGCTTCCTGGCTGGTTGATTGTGTAATCCCTTTCTCCCATCATTTGGTTTCCTAGCTGATTGGTCATATCTGGGTACTGGACTTCTAGGTACTCTTTGGGTGTAGCACTGGCTGCCATCATGCCCCAAGTATTTTTTGTCTTGGGCCCTGGGGCTGGGTCCCTCATCCCATTTCCCTGAATCAGTCTACATTCTGAGGCCCAATGGAAACCTCTGTTGCATTTTGGACATGGGGTTTTGCATCTTGTTCTCCTACCCTGTTTTCTCATTCTGTATCTATGCTAACATTGAGCTTTCAGATGCCCTACTTTACCACATTGAAAGTATTGACTAGTCTCTCTGGAAGTTCCTTGCCAAAAGGGACCCTGTCTTCCCATGTTGGGATCTTGGGAAGTCTGCATCATAGCCTAGCTATAAAAGGCATTTGTGCCCATTTTGGCACAGCGTCTTATGATCTCCTCTAAAGGAACATCCTTGTATAGTCCTAGTATAATTCTTCTATAAACCTCATTAGCATTTTCTTTAGTAAGTTGCCTTATCAAAATATCTGTTACTGCATTTTCACCCTTAGTTTATATGACAGCTGTCTGCAGACATCCCACAAAATCAGCAAAAGGTTCATTTGGCTCTTGTGTTATTTTTGTGAAGGCTTCACCCTTATCATTTTGATTGGGGAGAGAAGTCCATGCTTTGATAGCATTAGCAGCAATTTGCTCATATGCTGCTATGGAGTAATTAATCTGTACTTCAATGTCTGCATAAGAATCTACACTTGTTAGTAGGTCACAGGTGATTGGAGTATGAACTCCACTTTGACTATTTTGTTGAGCTTGTATCCTACAGAGCTCACTATATTCAGAAAACCACAACAAGTTTTGTCCAGGTTCTAAGCATACCCTTGCTATAAATTTCAGTCATTAGGGGTTAAGATTTCAAAAGTTAAATTCTGTAATAACATCTTAACATAAGCTGATGTAGCCCCATAAAGACTGCAAACCTTTTTCAGGTCTTTGAGGATTTCTATATCAAAAGGAGCATATCTTCTACTTTCTTGACCTGAAGAGTCAAACTGTTGAATCACTGGATACATTTCCAGTTGCAAATCACCTACATTCTGGCCTTCTTCAGTGGCTTTAAGTACTGCCTTTTGCAATCTAGTCATAGGAGGAGGTGATTTTTTGCAGGGAGGTGTTGGTGGTGTCACTGTCCCTCCCACCACTCCTCCCACATCCATCCCGAAAGGTGAAGTTGATGGAGGCATATCAAGAACCAGGTCTGGTTTAGGCGGGGTTGAAGCTGCTTTGTGAGAGCAAGAATCACCATGCCCTTCACCACACCCTTCATCCTCACTTAACTCCCCATGTCCTCCAGTGATACTGCTTTTAATCCCTCCTTTGTCCTCCTCATTTTCCTCATACTTCCTCATCTGGCCTTAAAAAAATCCTGCAAGTTATAGACAAATGAAAAGTTTTCATAATGGCCAGATGATATATATGTGTGTGTGTGTGTGTGTGTGTGTGTGTGTGTGTATATATATATATATATATATATATATATATATATATATATATATAGTGTTTCTTTGGAAAGTGACTCAGAACCATTATCATTATAATATTCACATAGATGATCTCCTACAAGTTTCCAATTAGTTAGGTTTATCTCTTCTTCACTGAAGAACCAAGGGGATGTACATTCTAATGTATCCAGGAATACATCAATCTGCTCCCAAGTCATAAATAAGCCCTGTCTCTTTATCAGTCTGAGTATGCTTCCTGAAGATCTCCTTTGGGGTGGGGTTGGGGTTGGGGGTGGGGGTGGGGTTGGAGTTGGGAGAGAGTCTTTTCCTAATATCTGCCCCATTGCAGCTAGAAAATGTTACTAGTTTAGCCCCTAACAAAGTAAGTTCCCTGTTTATCTATTAAAATACTCACCCTATTTCCTGGTCACCGGACTTCTTCAGTGAAGTTAGGGTCCTCGGGCCCCACGCTCGGGTACCAAATGTGATGACCGCACTAGCACCCAGGACACCCCAGAATCATCCAGAGCCAGGATAAGCAAAAGTCCTTAGTCTTTATTCTTGGTCTTTAGACACAGGATTGAACAGGATGGAAGCAGAATCCACCTTCTTCCTCATCTACTGCAAAAAGTGACCCTGGCTAGTGTTACTCCACCCCCTAGTCCCTACTACAATCCTCTGTATACACCAATCATTGAGCCAGTACAGGATAGTGGGAAGGACCATTTTTCAAGCATATGCCCATAGAGTATTGTCCAATCAGTAATTAGCCCTATGTGCTTGAACTGACCTCACTGCAACTACTGAAGAGTTTCAGCCCTCTACACCCAACAATCTGAAATTTGGCCTGAGAAGAAGACTGATTTGTTTCTTTTTCTTTTATGGAGTGTTTACAGTACCTTATTGTAAACTTGGGGTTGATATTGTCCATATATTTTTATGCATTTCTGAATTTCTAAATTTTTTTCTGTGTCATCTGCTGGCCTTTGAAGTGCTATGGCACAAAACTGTCCAAAAATTCCATGATGGAGAAAATCAATAAGTGAAAGGAATAACTGTATAATAATAAGTATGTTAAAAGAAAGGAGAGCAAGAGAGACTGATGATACTTTTTGTGGCAGAACAGTGAAGTTTCAGGGAGTCTGGTTACTTGAATCTATTTTCTTCTCTGCCTGTATTTGTGTTGACCTGGGTTGTGTGGGTCTGGAAAATGTCTCCATTGTTTGTTTCTTGAACTTGGCCAAAGAATGATAAATAATAACTTTCTGCCACAAGGTCAGTAATAGAACAATAGTTCTTCTGAGTCCTCTGTTCTCTTGATACCTGTATCATATCTCAGGAAACCTAATAGTTGGTAGTCAGATCAAAAGAGAGCTACGTTTGCAATCAGACACACTAGATACAAAGGAGGACATGCTGGGACTTTTTAAGATAATGGCAGGGCTTATGGTACAGCAGTTATGTATTCCTGGATAAGAAAGCATTTCTGTTTTCTGATCTTGATACTGTTTTGCTACTCATATTCATTCCAGGAATTGTAGGACCAAATAGTGGTGTGGGGTTTTTTTTGTTTGTTTTGTTTTTGTTTTTTGGAGTCGGGGTGCAATCAGGGTTAAGTGACTTTCCCAGGGTCATATGGTCAGTAAATGTCTGAGGCTGGGTTTGAACTCATTTCCTCCTGACTACAAGACCGGTACTCTATCCATTGAGGCACCTAGCTGTCCCTCAAATAGTGTTTATTGTGAAATGATCTTTAAGGTCTTTACATGATTTCAACCTTTTAACAATTCTTAAATGCAGGAACTTGAAGTTCTTCAGTATTGTAGTTGTCCTTCTCTGGACATTGTCTAGGTTATCAATACGTCTCAAAATGTAATACAAAGAACTAATTCTTCCACATGCCACATCTTCTTGGCCTTTTTGCTTTTTTTTCACACATCTTACTCTATCTCCTATTTTCATGCCTTTGTACTTATTTTCCCTTTCCTCTTCCCCATATCCTTAGTTTCCTTTAAGATTCCAATCAAACACCATATTCTATAGAAAATATTTCCTGGTTCCTTCAAAACCAATGTCTCCGTCTCTATAATATGTAAGCTATTTGAAATATCAAGCTTAAAAGATATTTAACAGGTTACAAATATTGATTGTGTCATGAAGTCAGAGATGACTGTATCTTTGACAATACCTTCTGAAGTGCTTTCTTCCCTAGCTAATTAGGTGATCTTTAGGGCTTCTTAAGACTCTCTTTAGAACTTTGGAGGAACATAAAAAAAAAAAGAATTTTAATGTTTATGTTGACTATTAGCTCATAATTGACTTACCTTTCCTAGTCTAAAAACATCTTTGTGTTTTTAGCAATATAAGACATAGAAGAATCGTTCTTTTCTACAAAATGGGAAATGTACATTCTTTGATTTCTTATACCTACATTTTTTATTTCCCCCTAAGTCTCAAGTAGATGAAAGCAGCATTGTAATTAAATCAAATGAACAGTGCCCAGTATGTGCTAGACTCAAGGCCCATCTGAGTTGAAGAGCAAACAGTTGTGCTCAGGAAGGTGGCAGAGAAAGACAGCTGCCAACAGCTGTTAGGTATTCTCTGGCTTAGAAAAGTATCAAGTATGTTCTTTTAATGCTGATAACAAAGCATCTTCTGATCTTTTATTTCCTTAGTCTCTTGGATATACATGTCTCTAAGACAACATTTTGCTCCATTTGTAACCTGGTTCTGTTTGTAGTAACATATGAAGTATTTACTAAATGAATTGATTGTTCTAGGAATCTTTGAAGGAGAGGATCTGTTTTGAATATTTAAAGAATGTTAGTAGAATAAGAGGCAGAGGGATAGAAGAAAAGTGTTCAGAAGAAAAAAGATGCTCAGAGACGATTCTGTGTTCATATGAGTATATAATGAGAAACAAAGCATGTATTGCTCCTGAGTGGGTATATAATAATCCACTATATTTTATGTTTTAAATGAATTACTATTGTTGGCTTTATTTTAAAATATCACCATAATTAACCAAGAATCCTTATCTTCTTTGAGAGCCACCTCATATAAAAATTGCATTTTTAAGACAGAAAAAAAAACAAAGGGGAAAAAAGTGAACAAAACTGATCAATATATGGGTATCTAAAAACACTTGACACAGTATGTCACACATAGTAGGTATTTAATAAATGTTTATTGACTGAAAAAATAAGTGGAATGCTGGTGTATTTAGTACCTCTACAAAGTGGTAGAGTAGGAGACTCTTCCCATATTTCTTCTTTTGATCCAAGATTATTTTTTATAATTTTGTAACTTTTACTTCTGATTTTTTGTTTTTTGTTTACATTTTTGTAATTATAGTGTATACTTACTTACACATGTGTGTAAGCACTCATATTGCTTTGACCAATTTCATCATGCATCAATTCATGCAACTTTTCCCCACAATTCTCCATGTTATCACATAGTAATGTTCTATTATGTTCATGTACAATCACATTTTATTTCACTATTCTCTAATTGATAGGTATCAACTATTTTTCCATTTCTTTTCTCTTCATACACACACACACACACACACACACACACACTCATATATACTATATATATGGAAGTATGTACTGTAGGGTTCCACATCTATATCAGTTGTCCATCTCTAATGTAGGAATGGGAGAGAGGGTGGAGACAACTCAAAATTTAAAATGTAACAAAAATAAATATTTGTAAAGTACCTCTGTAAATATTTTGCAATTAGTTAAAGTTCAAATAAAGTGAAATTTGATTTAATACAAATTGTAGACTACCTGGTCAGAAACTTAATAATTATTCCCAACTTTGAAGTCTATGGATATGAAATATTAGAGAATATAAACAACATGTTAGCCATAATGGCAATTAATTGTCTTAGAAACTGACATTTTAAGAAAAAGTCAAGGAAATAAGATTACTTAATTAAGAGAGAAAAAACACTGTGGAAACTAAAGGTATAATTGGGATTATTTATATGGAGATCAGCTTTCCTCCCTCTCTTTAAAGGTCTGAATAAGATGAAATGAACTGAAGTAAAGTATGAGGCAGTTAAAACATGATGACATTTTTGATAGAATACTTCAAAAACTGGAATTGATTATTAAAATCAGGCTATAGAATTTTTCTAAATAGATTCTCATTGTTGTTAAATCACTCAAAACATAAAGAAGATAGATAACATGGACTTTTACTTCTAGATTAGGAAAGGTAAAGTGAAGCTCAGGAAATGCTGGAGAAATACTCAAAGAAACAGGTGAAGCTTTCCCACAAAATACCCTTTGTTACAGAAGTCTCAGTGTATCATGTATGTGGGTGAGACCCAACAAGCACACAATGCTTAGCACATAGTAGGCACTTAATAGATTCTTATTGATTGGTTGAAACAAATTTATAAATTTTCATAGTTGAAAAATCTTCCTGGCATTAAAGCTAGAAAGCTCTGGGTTTAAATCCCACTTTCTGAATGTGTGTGTGTGTGAGAGAGAGAGAGAGAGAGAGAGAGACAGAGAGACAGAGACAGAAAAAGAGACAGAGAGACAGTCAGAGACATTATTTTTAAAATTTTAATTTTAATATGTGAAATAAAACATTTTCATAATATTGTACAATAAGAAAGATAAGTGCACATGAAACTGCAAATCTACTATGCACAGCTTGCTATTTCATTCAAATATACAACAAACTTATTATGTAAATTTTTTTTCTTTTTTTCTTCCTCCCCCCCCGCCCCAGTGACAGCTACCATTAGATACAAATAGATATATTTGTAAAATTGCTCTATACATACTTCTATTTATCAGTTCTTTTTCTAGATACAAATAGCATCTTTCTTCATATGTCCTTATAATAATTACAATGACTTACTTGCTCAAAGTCATTCTTTTTTGGGTGGGGGGTGAGGCAGTTGGGGTTAAATGGCTTGCCCAGGGTTACACAGCTTGGAAGTGTTAAGTGTTTGAGGCCACATTTGAATTTATGTCTTTCTGACTTCAGGGCTAGTGTTTTATCCACTGCATCACCTAGCTGCCCTCAAAGTCATTCTTACTTTGAATGCTGCTACTATATACAATGGTCTCTTAGTTCTACTCATTTTACTCTTCATTATTTCATGCAAGTCTTTCCATGATTTTCTAAGATTATTGAACACATCACTTCTTATAGCACAGTACTATTCCATCATAATCATATATATTATGTCATTTCCCAATTGATGGACATCCTTGTAATTTCCAATTATTTTGGATTAGTTGTGTGACTCTGGGCAAAGCATTTAACTTCTCATTGCTCCTAGGCAACTGTCTAGGAGCACAAATTGAAGAATGGGGTGCCAAACTTCATTGGCAGGAGTTTTCTCACCTCAAAGATGTCTATGTCAATGAAGTCACAGCTCTACCCCCTGTCCCTATCCCTAATGATTTCCATTGGATATCCATGCTTCTGTACCTAGTGATATTTTACTTTTTCTTTCTTTAAAATGATGGTGAAGATATTTCTTGTTTGCTTTAATTTAAATCCCATCCCTTTGCCAATATTTGTCAATAATTTATAGACGAAGAACAGAAGATTTCATTGCCATTGGAAGCTCTGAGAGTAGGAACCTCCCATCTACCACTGCAGATTGGTAGTCCTTTTCTTCAACTAACAGTCAGAATTGCCCAAAGCCCTGAAAGACTAAGGCACTTGATTAGGGTCACACAATATTTGTTAGAGGCAGAACTTGAATCTCGTTCTTCCTGGCTCCAAATCTAGGGTTCTATGCATTATTCAATATTAGTATATATATAAAATATAGTATATAGCATATGTATATGTGCATGTAAATATATGTATGTAGATGTACATATATGTATGTATATATCATGTATTAGGTATATAAAGGTGCTATGTATATATGTATAGATATGTGTCTGTGTATATATATAGTATGTTCATGTCTGTGTCTATGTATATATGTGCCCATATACAGATAGATATACACTATTATTATTATTAATTCCTGGTGATTAGAGTTATCTCAAAGTATAATGGAAGTATACCTTTCTCCCTTATTGGACCTTTTCAAAAAAAATGTTGAATGAATGAATAAATGAGTGGAACATTCAATAAATACTTACTTACTATTTACTAAATACTGCAGACACAAATAGAAAAGGAAGAAAGAGACAATCCCTACTCTCCAGGAGCTTACAATCTAATATGGGAAGGTAACAAACACAAAAGGAAGCAGAAAAGGAAGGGAGCAACATGGAGTACATAGTGTGGGGGCATAGTTTTCCATGGAGTCGAAGTCAAGTAGAGTGCTATTAAGAAATGGATTTATTGGGACAGCTAGATGACACAGTAGAGATAGAACTATCCATGGAGTCAGGAGGACCTGAGTTCAAAATCTAGCCTCAGAAGCTTAACATTAACTAGCTGTGTGACCTGGGCAAGCCACTTAACCCCAATAGCCTCATAAATAAATAATGACATGAATGAAAGAATAAATGAAAATACATACACAAACAAACAAATAAATGAGCAAATAAATAAATAGGGATAAATAAATAAACAAGGAGATAGATTAAATGAATGAATAGATAAACAAACAAATGGAGTTCCCAGGAAGCTTCTGAGCCTTCTGTAAAAGAAGACTTCAGAAGTTTAATCCTCTCTCTTCCAGCCCTCCTATAAGAGGGAAGAGATGAGTGAGGTTATTAGGGAAGGGTTGCATATCAGCATCTGCATGGTGATGAGATTCCAGATAATTCAGTTTATCCTGGGGAAGATGGTGAAGAGGAAAAAGATGGAGAATGGAACCATGAAATGAAAACTTAGCCCAGTTGGAAATAAATAGAATTAAATAGAAAGCAGAAAGACAACTGGATTTGGAGTCAGAAAACTTGGAATTAAATCCTACAATTGATGCTTACTGTACATGAGACCTTGGGCAAACCACTGGAATTGTCTGGGCCTCAACTGAGTGCAGTTGGAACCAGATTAAAAGGTTAGGGGGAGAATATATAACCAAATAAATAAAAATGTTATAGGACATAGCTAAATGTTGATATGTGACTTTTTAAGTCAATATACTGAGGCAGCAACCCATCCTTATCTATATTTAATGACCCTCTGCCTTCTTGGATTGGATCGGATCACTGCATGATGCAATGCTGGCTCTAGGTAGACAGAAGGATGGACTTAGAATAAGGATGATCAAGTTTCAAATTCTGCCTTTGACTCCAATTGCAGTATTCTTTCCCCTATGCCATTACAGAGACTTGACTAACATTTTCAGTTGCCCCTCCCATATAAAATGCATCTAAAAGGTACTTGATAAGTATTGATAGACTTCATCAAGATGAATTAATCTTTGAAATATTTTAATATTAGCCTAACTCTTTGGAGGCAAGGATTGGTTTGTGGTTTAGTCTTTTGTAATTCCAGTGTTTTGCATCACATTTTGAGCATAGGTCATTGATACACATTTGTAGAATTGAATCAATTTGCAACATTTCTCATAAAAAAATTTATAAGTAGTTTTTTTTTTCCATTCCCTGCCTTAGAAATACAACTTATGGACACTGATTATAATGAGAATATCCCTAAAACTCACACAGTACGTGTTGGAATTGATGGGAATTTTCTCTGTGAAAGATCCATAAGATTAGTTTCAGTAGATACCTTTCAGCTCAAATATGTAAACTGGTATCTGCAGCATCTAACCTTTATAAAAGTGTTCATCTTACGGTAATTTGGACATGCACCGCTCCATATAGAGCCATTCATTGTCCAGTGTGCTAGAAGATGATGTATATTCTGTAGTTAATGGAGTTGAATAGATCTTCACATTTCACAGCCCAATGAATGTGTACTCTATTTTCTTCCTTGAAAGCTGACTCTTGTGGCAAGAGTTTCTAAGAAAGTGTTTTTATACATTAAAGATAAATTCATGACTTTGAGAAACCTGTAACATGTGCTTAGAAATGAATAGTGAGGATAGGAAAGTTACACTTAGGGTCATGTAATTATTAGTATTAGCATAACTGTTAAACAAAATTCCCTGACATTTATGAATAATTTCTAAACTAATACTGGTATGGAGAGTTAGAATCCATGGTGTGCAATTTTTTGTCAAAAGAAATTCTAAAGTCAGTTTTTAAACTTTCTTTTTTAATTGTTATTTACTTTTTAAAGAAGTTATTTTATTTTAAAACACAGAATAAGAAAAAAGAAAAAAAGTAAAGGAATACAAAACAAAAGGAACTCATGAATATTATTTCTTCTATATATAATATGTGTATTATACATATACATACATATATGTATGTATATGTATAATACACATATTATATATATAGAAGAAATAATATTCATGAGTGTCAATCTTTACTTCCTTGCAAATTGTTCTTTGTTCTCTGCAGTTCACATTTTTTACTTCATTCTTTTATTACCCCTTTCATTTTCTCTACCACTCCTAAGAAGTCTATGGTTGAAAAAGAATAGATTTATGTATATATATGTAGATATATACATATACATACATACACATCCCCACACATATACACACATATCTTTCCTATATCTGCTAACTTTTTGTTTTAATTCTGCTAAAAACTTGCTTTGTTATTACTCAACCTCACCTATAAATTCCTCCACCCTTGTCTTCTTCCCACACCCTTTGTTTCCTGCTTTGCTCATCCTTCCCCCCCTTATTTCTTTATAGACTTTGGAGGGTGCTATACCTTTCAGAATATATATGTGGTATTGCCTATTTAACTCATTCCCCATGGGAGTAGGTTTTCAGAACTACTATCCTTCTTTCTCTCTCAAATGCCTCTATGTTTATTTTTCCTTTGCACCTCATTTGTATGACATAATTACTATTTTTACTTTAACTCTACCCTAATCTTTCTTTTGAGTTGCCCTATTGTTAATGTCAATCTTAAACATATGGTATTCATTTCCCATGTAAAAACAAACAAACAAACAAGTTGTTGATGTTGAGTTCCTTGAAACTGATCTTTGATATTGGTCCTTATGTTAAATTTTCTGATAAGTTTAGGTTTGGTTGATAGAAAGTCCTGAAAATCTACAAGTTCATTGAATGTTCATTTTTTCTCAGTCAGGTTATAGATAATTTTGTTGGATATGATATTTTTGGCCACAGGCCTAGTTTTTTTTATTTTTGGTAGATATGATTCCAGAACCTGTGATCTTTTATTGTCTGTACAATTCTAACTGTAGCTCCAGTATATTTGAATTGTTTTTCTTTGTTTGTTGCAAAATGGTCTCTGTTCCGGGGATTCCAAAATTTGGCAATAATGTTCCTATGTGTTTTCTGCAAAGGATTTCAAGGAGATAGTGATCGGCGGGTTTTTTTTTTCTTCTATTTTTCCTCCCTTTCTGTTCTATCATTCCAGGACAAATTTCTTGGATTATTTCTTTCATTTCAAGGTCCTTTTTTTGGTCACAACTTTCAGGCAGTCGAATTATTCTTATATTTTCTCTTCTTGATCTGTTCTCCAGAGCTGTCATTTTTCTTATATTTTATATTCTGTCCTATTTTTCATTCTTTAAAATCTGTTTTGTTATTTCTTGGTCTCTCATAGCTTCACTGGCTTCCCTTTGCTCAAGTCTAATTTTAGAGTTTTCATCTTTGAGACACTTTTCATAATCTTATTTTTCTTAGATTTGAAAATTTTTATTTAGTTTTTCCTAAATGTCTTTCATTTGACTTCTAAATTCTTTTTTGGGTTCTTCTATAAAGTTCTATTTTAAAATCTTCTATAAATGGCAGGGAGTCATTTCACATTAATTTTGGAGGTGGGAATTTTTTTTTTTTACTTAATGTCCTCCTCTGAAGATGGACCCTGGTCTTTCCATTTCTCATAATATCTTTCTATAATGAGGTTCTTTCTTTTTTGCTGGTTCAGTTTTTTTTTTTTTTTATAAGAGATATTAGTGTAAGTACCTCTAATCCTGAATGGGGTGAGGCAATCTGTGGTTTTACTTCAGCTCTCTCCTTAGATCAGAAACCTCAAACCAAAAACTCCAGCAAGTGCTGGCAGTCAGCAATCAGCAGCATCCCTGACCCCCTGCCTCTGAACTCAACATGCTGCTTCCTTCTCATCCAGGGCCACATCTCAGCAGCACAGCTGGGCTCTGGAGTTCTTAACCACTAGGGTTCACTCAGTCTTCCAAGATTCAGACTCTGACTCCACCAACAGTCCAGCAAGTGAAAATTTCTGTGGTTCTGGTTGAGGCTCCAGCCATACTCAGCTCACCCAAGGGCTCGCCACTAGACTTTTCTGCAGAGCTGGCCCAAAGTTATTTGTACTTCATTAAGGGTTAATCCACAGCCTCAAGTTTTTCAGTCTTTCTTCAGATCTCAGGTTGTACCAGGAGGACCTTTGTACTATACCAAGTCTTGATTTTTCATCAGTCTATGGTTGCCCTGAAGGACAAATTCAATCTATTTGTGGGGGAAACCTCAAAAGCTTGATATTTACCACCCTATTCTGCCATCTTCCCAAAATCCTCCTAAAGTCATGTTTTTAGGGATGAAAAGGTATGACCTTTGAAGAGTTTCAAAGAGATTTAAAGAAAGACAGTTTACAAAATATAATCACTCATTTGAACATCTGAAGAATTGGTTGTGTTTGTCCATAAGTAGTTTTTGCTATGCAGAACATTTAACATAGCAAAACAGTTAGGAAATAGATGATTTTTTTTCCTTTTCTAATCCTTCATTTATTTCCTTTACTGACTCTAATTTCTAAGACTGTGTTTCTTTAAGAGACTATGCTTTCATATATCCTGCAAAAGCAAAAGAAAAAACAAGTTAAAATATTTGCATAATAGCATATACTAAGAAATGCTGTTGAAGATTTATCTTTTGTAGATCATGATGACCTGACAAATGGAAAACACAAAGTCCTGTAGGTTACCTTGTCCATAAAATGGGAAGAACATTCTGACACTGAGAATTGAAGTGAAAAGGATGCAAAGATTATGAAAATTATTAGGTGGGGGAACCTATAGAATATGAATCAACATTTCTTTTTATATGTAAAAAAAAGCAAATTTATCTAACTTGATTTCAACTGGAAAAAGAAAGGCCTTATTGAAGAAGATAAATTGTGAATTTGAGATAAATCAAATTAATCAATGGCTGGGGGTATAGGGAAGATGGCATTTAGGATATGAGTCCTCTTATGAATAGTAGACTGAAACTTTAGTTCATGGGAATAGAGGAGGTTAGTATATTCGAAGTGCTAGGAATTGAGGTAGAGACAGTGATCTAAGTACTAAATTGATTAGGGAAGGGAAGAAGTGAGCACATATAATATTAACTAATGTCTGAACAGGGTAGAATGACTTTAAAGGACAAGTGATCATTGAGTAATGGGTAGTGACAATGGAAGATAAGTTGTACTAGGAAGCTAACCCATTCTGGCCCTGTTAGACAAAGAAAGAGAGCCAGAGACCAAAAGACAGAGATAGAGACAGAAGCAGAGATAGAAACAGGGATAAGAGAGAGAGAGGCAGACACAGAACACCTCAGAGAGATTAAGAGAATGTGGGGAACACAAAAGGCTCTCCTAGAGGGGACTATTAAAAACCTTAAAAGAGAACTAGAAGAAAAATGGGGAAAGGAACAACTTCCTGAAATGTGAATTGGAAAAGGTAAAAAATACCCAAGAAGGATTTGTGAATTAGAAAAATCAAATAACTCACTAAAAGAAATTAGTGAAATGGGAAAAAATTCCATAGAGCAAAAGAACTCACTTAAAAACTCAATTGGACATATATAAAAAAGAAGTAAAAAAAAAAAAAAAAGCTAATGAAGAAAATAACTCACTAAAAATCAGAACTGAACAAACAGAAATGACTGATTAATTGAGACATCAAGAATCAGTCAAGCAAAACCAAAAAAAAAAAAAAAAAAGAAAAGAAAAAAAAGAAAAGAAAGAAAGAAAGAAAAGGAAAAATTAGAAAAAAAACATTAAATATTTACTTGGAAAAACAACAGACCTGGAAAATAGATCTAGGAGAGATAACCTGAGGATCATTGGACTTCCCGAAAATTATGATGAAAAAAAGAGCCTAGATATTATTTTACAGGAAATCATCAAAGAGAACTGCTCAGATGTAATAGAACCAAAAGATGAAATAGGCATTGAAAGACCTCATCAAACACCTTCTGAAAAAGACCCTAAAATGAAAACTCCAAGGAATATTGTGGCCAAATTTCAGAACTAGCAGACTAAAGAAAAAATATTACAAGCAGCCAGGAAAAAAGAATTCATATACAAAGGTGCCACAATAAGGATCACTCAAGATCTGGCTGCCTCCACATTAAAAGATCGAAAGGCCTGGAATCTGATATTCCAAAAGGCAAAAGAACTTGGAATGCCACCAAGAATAAACTACTTAGCTAAGCTGAGCATTTTCTTCCATGGAAGAAGATGGACATTTAATAAAACAAAGGAATTCCATTTGTTTCTAAGGAAAAAACCAGATATAAACAAAAAATTTTATCTCCAAACATAGGACTCAAGAGCAGCAGAAAAAGGTAAAAGGAACTCTTGAGAACTGTATTTCTGTTGTGGATATACATAAAGACCACATGTATAATTTTATTTTATTGATATAACATAAAAAGGAAGTATAAATGGAAAGGTGAGAGTGTCATAAAAAGGGCAAGAAGGAGATTAAAAGAGAGAAACTACATCCCATGATGAGGCAAAGGAAACTTATCATATCTGAGGGAACTTGGAGAGGAGGAGGAACATTGTGTGAATCTTACTCTCATCAGAGATGACTCAAAGAGAAAATAATTGACATATTTGTTTTACAAAGAATCTTCTGTCACCTCATTAAAAAGTGGGAGAGGAAAAGGGAAAAGGAAAAAGAGTAATAAGGGAAGGGTACAAGAAAGCGGAAGAAATTCAAAGGGGGGAGGGAGAGACCCCAAAGAGGGAGAGCTGTGTGATGCAAGTGGGGCACATAAATTTAATACTAGGGAAGGAGGTAAGGGGGGAGCAAGAAAAAGAAAAACATAATCTGGGGATATTATGATGGCAGGAAATACAGAATTAGTAATTTTAACTGTAAATGTGAATGGGATGAACTCTCCCATAAAGCAAAGGTGGATAGCAGACTGGATCAAAAGTCAGAACCCTACAATATGTTGTTTACAGGAAACACATTTAAAGCAGGGAGATACATACAGAGTAAAGGTAAAAGGCTGGAGCAGAATCTATTATTCTTCAGGTAAAGTCAACAAAGCAGGGGTAGCCATCCTTATCTCAGATCAAGCAAAAGCAAAAATTGATCTAATTAAAAGAGATAAGGAAGGAAATCATATCCTGTTAAAGGATACTATAGACAATGAAGCAATATCAATATTAAACACATATGCAATAGCATCTAATTTCCAAAGGAGAAGTTAAGAGAGTTGCAAGAAGAAATAGACAGCAAAACTATAATAGTGGGAGATCTCAATCTTGCACTCTCAGAATTAGATAAATCAAACCACAAAACAAATAAGAAAGAAATTAAAGAGATAAATAGAATATTAGAAAAATTAGATATGATAGATCTTTAGAGAAACCTGAATGGTAACAAAAAGGAGTATACTTTCTTCTCAGTAGTTCAGGGAACCTACACAAAAATTGACCATATATTAGAACATAAAGACCTCAAAATTAAATGTAGGAAGGCAGAAAGAGTAAATGATTTCTTCTCAGATCATGATGCAATAAAAACTACATTCAACAAAAAGGTAGGGGTAAATAGATCAAAAAGTAATTGGAAACTAAATAATCTCATCTTAAAGAATGATTGGGTGAAATAGCAAATTAGAGACACAATCATTAAATTCACTCAAGATAATGACAATGATGAGACATCATACTAAAATTTGTGGGATGCAGTCAAAACAGTAATAAGGGTAAATTTTATATCTTTAGAGGCTTACTAGAATAAAATAGAGAAAGAGAAGATCAATGAATTGGGCTTGCAACTTAAAAAGCTAGAAAAAGACCAAATTAACTCCCCCCAATCAAATACTAAGTTTGAAATTCTAATATTAAAAGGAGAAATTAATAATATCAAAAGTAAAAACTATTGAATTAATAAATAAAACTAAGAGTTGGTTTTATGAACCACTAATGAAGAGGAAATTAGAGCAATAATAAGGAGTTACTTTGCCCAACTTTATGCCAATAAATTTGATAACTTAAGTGAAATGGATGACTACCTCCAAAAATATAGGCTTCCCAGATTAACAGAGGAGAAAGTAAATTGCTTAAATAGTCCTATCTCAGAAAAAGAAATAGAACAAGCTATTAATCAACTCCCTAAGAAAAAATCCCCAGGACCAGATGGATTTACATTTGAATTCTACCAAACATTTAAAGAACAATTAGGTCCAATACTATATAAACTATTTGAAAAAATAGGTAATGAAGGAGTCCTACCAAATTCCTTTTATGACACAGACATGGTACTGATACCTAAACCAGGTAGGTTGAAAAAAGAGAAAGAAAATTATAGACCAATCTCCCTAATGAATATTGATGCTAAAATCTTAAATAAAATATTAGCAAAAAGACTACAGAAAATTATCCCCTGGATAATACACCATGATCAAGTAGGATTTATACCAGGAATGCAGGGCTGGTTCAATATTAGGAAAACTATCAGTATAATTGGCTATATTAATAACCAAATTAACAAAAACCATATGATCATCTCAATAGACATATAAAGCATTTGCTAAAATCCAATATCCATTCTTATTAAAAACACTTGAGAGAGAAAAAAACACTTGAGAGTATAGGAATAAATGGACTTTTCCTTAAAATAATCAGTACCATCTATTTAAAACCATCAGTAAGCATCATATGCAATAGGGACAAACTGCAACCATTCCCAATAAGATCAGGAGTGAAACAAGGTTACCCACTATGACCATTACTATTCAATATTGTATTAGAAATGCTAGCTTTGGCAATAAGAGTGAGAAAGAGTTTAAAGGAATTAGAGTAGGTAATGAGGAAACCAAATTATTACTCTTTGCTGATGATATGATGGTATACTTAGAGAACCCCAGAGATTCTACTAAAAAGTTACTAGAAATAATCCACACCTTTAGCAAAGTCGCAGAATACAAAATAAACCCACATAAGTCATCAGCATTCTTATATATCATTAACAAAATCCAACAGTTAGAGTTACAAAGAGAAATTTCATTTACAGTAACTATTGATAGTATAAAATACTTAGGAATCTATCTGACAAGGGAAAATCAGAAACTTTATGAGCTAAACTACAAAATACTTTCCACACAAAATAACTCTGATCTAACCAATTGGAAAAATATTAAATGCTCTTGGATAGGGCGAGCAAATATACTAAAGATGACAATACTACCTAAACTAATCTATTTATTTAGTGGTATACCAATCAGACACCCAAAAAACTATTTTAATAACCTAGAAAAAATAACAACAAAGTTCATATGGGAAAAAAAAAGGTCAAGAATTTCAAGGGAATTAATGAAAAAAAAAATCAAATGAAGGTGGCATAGCTGTACCAGATCTAAAATTATATTATAAAGCAGCAGTTACCAAAATCATTTAGTACTGGCTAAGAAATAGATTAGTTGATCAGTGGAATCAGTTTTCAAAGGACAAAAGAGTCAATAACTTTAATAATCTAGTGTTTGACAAATCCAAAGACCCCAGCTTTTGGGATAAGAACTCTCTAACAAAAATTGATGGGAAAATTGGAAACCAGTATGACAGAAACTAGGCATTGACCTGTTGGAATCCTTACAAAGTGTTAAGTCATTAGAATTGATAGAGACAATAATTATCTAATTTAGCATGGTTCAGTATGATTGATCTGATCCTACAAAGAGATGTTATGGGCCAGAACTTGAAACAAGGTACTAAGTGGAACTGAGGAGACACTGTTTAAATCTAGTTTAGAATTGATTTAATCCTACAACAAATAATGATTTCCCAGTGATATAATGATTGGTGTGTACTCAGTGTACAGCATATAAGCAAGAAGTTCTCAGGGCCAGACACAGAAGCCCACTCTTGGAGGTGGCGACAGATTCATTCCATATTCCACCTTTGTGCTTGCTGGAGACATTCGGAGGGAGCTAGGGGCTGAAGCTCAAGGTTTTGAAGGACACAATAAAGGACTGGATTTTAACTCCTGGCTGCGTTTGAAGTGATTATTACTAGGAACCAAAACTAAGGCTGCCTCCAGAAACCTCCCCAAGAAACCTGCTCCCACAGAGAACCATTATATATTATACAAAAGAAGAGAACACCACATTGATCCACACTTAACACCACACACCAAGATAAGGTCAAAATGGGTTCGTGACCTAGGCATAAAGAATGAGATTATAAATAAATTAGAGGAACATAGGATAGTTTACCTCTCAGACCTGTGGAAGAGGAAGGAATTTATGACCAAAGAAGAACTAAAGATCATATCTGATCACAAAATAGGAAATTTTGATTATATCAAATTGAAAAGTTTTTGTACAAACCAAACTAATGCAGACAAGATTAGAAGGAAAGCAATAAACTGGGAAAACATTTTTACAGTCAAAGGTTCTGATAAAGGCCTCATTTCCAAAATATATAGAGAATTGACTCTAATTTATAAGAAATCAAGCCATTCTCCAATTGATAAATGGTCAAAGAATATGAACAGACAATTCTCAGATGAAGAAATTGAAACTATTTCTAGCCATATGAAAAGATGCTCCAAGTCATTATTAATCGGAGAAATGCAAATTAATACAACTCTGAGATCCATTACACACCTGTCAGATTGGTTAGAATGACAGGGAAAGATAATGCAGAATGTTGGGGGGATGTGGGAAAACAGGGACACTGATACATTGTTGGTGGAATTGTGAATACATCCAGCCATTCTGGAAAACGATTTGGAACTATGTTCCAAAGTTATCAAACTGTGCATATCCTTTGATCCAGCAGTGTTAGTACTGGGCTTATATCCCAAAGAGATTTTAAAGAAGGGAAAGGGAGCTGTATGTGCAAGAATGTTTGTGGCAGCCCTCTTTGTAGTGTCCAGAAACTGGAAACTAAGTGCATGCCCATCAATTGGAAAATAGCTGAATAAATTATGGTATATGAATATTATGGAATATTATTTTTCTGTAAGAAATGACCAGCAGGATGATTTCAGAAAGGCCTGGCGAGACTTTCATGAACTGATGCTGAATGAAATGAGCAAGACCAGAAGATCATTACATACTTGAACAACAATACTATATGATGATCAATTCTGATGGACGTGGCCCTTTTCAACAATGAAATGAACCAAATCAGTTCCAATAGAGCAGTAATGAACTGAACCTGCTACACCCAGGGAAAGAACTCTGGGAGATGACTATGAACCACTACATAAAATTCCAATCTCTCTATTTTTGTCCGCCTGCATTTTTGATTTCCTTCACTGGCTAATTGTACGCTATTTCAAAGTCCAGCTCTTTTTATACAGTGAAATAACTCTTTGAACATATATACATATATTGTATTTAACTTATACTTTAACATGTATTGGTCAACTTGCCATCTGGGGAAAGGGGTGGGGGGAAGGAGGGAAAAAGTTGGAACAAAAGGATTTGCAACTGTCAATGCTGAAAAATTACCTATGCATGTATCTTGTAAATAAAAAGCTATAATAATAATGATAAAGAAAATAAAAAGCTTTAATAAGTAAAATAAATAAAAATGTTAATAAGTACCAAAAAAAGAGAATGTGGGGAGACGTAAAGAGTGAAAGGGAGGTTTGCCCTTACAGGTCATTCTAAATCACAGAGATTAGAGAGCGAGAAGGATTTTCAATACATAGGGTATGGGGAGCACAAAATACAGAGATTATAAATAAACCCCAATGTTCTATTTCAAATAATATGCAAGTGCTTTTGCCAGTTCTGGCTGTATCCCCCCATAATTTAGGGAGACTTAGGGAGAAAGAGAAAAAGGGAAGGAATTTTTCTGGAAAAAGTAGCAACCATTACCACAACCATCATCATCAAATATTTGTTGAAAATTTGTACAGGTTTTAAGTACTAAATATTAAGGAAGTCAAGAGAGAAGATGAGATATATATTGAGGACAGTAGGCAGTATACACTATCTCCTTCATAGCTATTCTCCCTGTTCCCTGATCCTATCATTCTGCATAGTATAGGTACATGTTCTGAGTCAGGTCATCCCATGTCCACATGCCAGAAAATGCAGTAAAAATGTCTTCCAATAAAAATCATAGGAAAATGGAAAGGTGCCAATAGGTTCCTATGCTGTAGCAGCTTGGGACTGAATGAAAGTGGAATTACAGACAGTATTCTGGAGGGCCTCAATGAATGTAGCATCTGACTGTTAAGATTTCTGACATTCTAGTTGTTACAAGGGAACATTCTGTGATGCCAGAAAGGGAGAGGAATGAGAAACTCCAGCACTTTGTGATCAAAGTCCAAATTTGCTTTCTATAATCTATTCTACTTATGGAAAGCTCCAATTCTTGGGAAGTTTTTCCTTTATCAAGCTGAAATGTACCTCTTCAAATTCTACACATTGTGCCAAGTTCTACTCTTTGAGGCTAAGAAGAATAAGTTGAATTACTCTTTTGTATAATAGGCCATCTCAGACTTAAGACAGTAATCATGTACCAGTTCTACCAAGTCTTTTCTTCTCCAATATAAACATCCCTCATGACAGAATGTTTTTGGCAGTAGAATTCATCTTAATGTATTAGAAATAGCAGAAAAAATTCCATGAAGTAATGGAGAAGAAATAATTAGAAAAGTAAGTGGAAATACACAAGTGTGGGGTGTTGAAAACCAAGGAAGGAAATGTTTTCCAGGCAGTGGCCGGCAGTGTTAAATGTTATACCAAGATCAAGAGGGAGGAAGACCAACAAATAAAAAAAAGGATGCCAGACTTGGCAAGCAGAAGGTTATTTGTGATTTGGAGGGAAATGCTTCAGTGCAGTAAGGGTGAAAATCAGGACACAGGGAGTGGAGGTGTGAGCAGGTGTTGAGAAAGTGGAAGAAATTATTCAACTTCAAGAAGTTGGCCATGGAGGGGAAGTGAAGGATGGGTTTGTTTCTGGATGATGTAAAAAGATCAAAAGAAATTTAATTTTTATTTCATTTTATTTTATTTTTAGGATTGGGAAAGCCTGAGCATATCTGTAGAAAGTTTGTGAGGAAGTGAAAATCAAGTGATAAGTCAAAAAGCATTTATTAGGACCCTGTTATGTTTTAGGTTTCCTGTAAAATGGCGATAATAATAGCACCTCTCTCATGGAGCTGACATGGATATAAAGTGAATTATAGACCTTTGAACACTATATAAGTACTACTAGGCACTGCCTCATTTTCCTATTGTATAAAATGGAAGTAATAATATTATCTACCTCCCAGGATTGTTGTAAGAATCAAAAGAAATTGTAATTATGCAGGGTTTAGCACAATTCTTGGCACAAATAATTAGTAGTCAGTAGTAGTAGTAGTAGTAGTAGCAGCAGCAGCAGCAGCAGCTATAACTATGTTCAGTATATAGAGACAATAATGAGACAGTCTCTGCCTTCAGAGAACTTATACTCCATCAGGGGAGAAAACATGTACAACTAAAATAAATACAATATATACAATAGATTTGTTTTTCCTCAAAAATTTGTCCTCAATTCAATTAACAAATAGTTACTAAGCACCTTTTAACATGAGAATCCCTAGGCCAGGCATTAACCTAAGAAATAACCTATTTAACTGTGGTTTTCAACTCTCTTCCAAAGCCAAATATTTGGTGGTAATAATTATAAATAGTAATAAATAAATGCTGCAGCCTAGAGATAGCCAAGTGTGACCTTAGATAGAGTGCTGAGCCAAGAGTCAGGAAGATGTAAATTCAAATCAGGCCTCAAACATTTACTAACTATATGATCCTGTGTAAGTCACTTAACATCTACTTGCCTCAGTTTCCTTATCTGTAAAATAGAAATAATACCACCTACCTCTCAGGATTATTTTGAAGATCAAAAGAGATAATGTTACCATATTTGCTGGTTACAGTAATAGGCAATTAAAATGCTTATTGCCTCTCCCTCTGTGCTCCCAATATAAGAAACATCAAGAGAGTTCTCTTACTACCAGAGATATGTTTGCCAAATCTTTAACAAATATTTATCTCTGTCTCTATTTCCACCATCACAGCAACTCACAATGGTAGAAACAATACACACAGCACATATCCAGCATGACAAGGCTATAGTATTTAAAAGCTGTAGTATTTAACTTTTTTTAGGTTAAAATGATATAATAAATTAATTTAATGTATTAGAGACATTCATATATTTTCTCCCCAGGCATTGCTTTCCTGCTAGACCTGAGGGACAGATCAATATCTGTTAAGTTAGCAACAGGTTTGATGCTGCTAAAAGGGGAGGAACCATGAGAATCCAGACATGATAAATGACTGAACAAATAGGTCTTTGAACCAATTAGACTTTTACAGTTAAAGTGCCAGCAATATTGCCTGTAAAGAATTAAGACAAGCAACCAGCTACAGGAAAGCTCATGCCAGTGTTAGAGCTGAAATCAAAGAATGGCTTATTTAAAGCAAGTTTGGGTCAAGAGTTTCCTGACCAAGAAATCCAACTATTCAGTGAATCAGTGACTGTTCAGATCACCAAGCACTCAGTAGGATATTAGCTCTTTGGAGGTGGTTAGAAACACTGTATTTTCATTAACTGAGAAAAAGAACACTTAACCTCTAACTACTGAACAGTTTAGGGTAAGGCCAGTTGAAAGAAATGAGAAGAAACCATTTTTTTTCCAATAGAGGTGATACAAGTGTGAATTTATGTGGCAACTTAAATTTTTCTACAGAAATTGGAGAAACAAGTTATCATAATAATTGCTTATTTAGAAATGAGGTTCATGCCACAAAACAAACTACTAATCTACTAGCTCCTTGCCCAATTAGCAAATAAACCAAAATAACTTCCAGGTTCAAGCATTATATTTATTTATTTTTTTATAAAGCTTTTTATTTTCAAAACACATGCATGGATAATTTGACATTGACTCTTACATAGCCTTGTGTTTCAGATTTTCTCCTCCTTCCCCCCACCCCATCTCCTAGATTGCAATCAATCCAATATGTGTTAACATGTTAAAAAAATATATGTTAAATCCATTATGTTTAAACATTTATATAATTCTCTTGCTGTACAAGAAAAATCTGATCAAAAAAAGAAAGTAAATGAGTAAGAAAACAAAATGCAATCAAACAACAACAATAAAAAGAGTGAGAATGTTATGTTGTGATCCACATTCAGTTTCCACAGTCCTCTCTCTGGGTGTACATGGCTCTCTTCATCTCAAGAACAGTGGAACTGGCATCATCCATCTCATTGTTGGAAAGAATCATGTTCATCAGAATTGATCATCATATAATATTGAGGTTGCCATGTACAATGACCTCATGGTTCTGCTCATTTCACTTAGCATCAGTTCATATAAGTCTCTCCAGGCCTCTCTGAAATCATCCTGTTGGTTGTTTCTTACATAACAATACTATTCCATAACATTCATATATCATAACTTATTCAGTCATTCTTCCTTTACTTACTTTAAGATCTCTTTAGGATATAGGCCCAATAAAAACACTCCTGTATTAAAGGATATGTACAATTTGATAACTTTTTGAACATAGTTCCAAATAAGCATTAAAATTTTAAAATTGTTTTGTTGTGTTTTTTTATTGTTATTTTTGTTGATACTGCAAAGTTATGAGTATTATAGAAGCCCTTTTGTGCATCAATTTCATTTTTACCAAGGAAAATGTCTTATTGACATAAAATTCTACTTTTTTGAACCTATCTTCAAATATATAATAGAATAGCATTGGAAATTCAATGATATTTTTAAGCTTAAACTGAGAGCTGAAATAATGCAAAGCATTATTTCATGGGGTCAGAGGAGCATAGATTTAGAATCTGAGAGAACATCTAATCTAACTTTCTAAATAATCCAGAAGGAAACTGAGGCCCAAAGAAGTTAAATGATTTAATCAATTTAATACAGCTATTAAGTGACAGAGGCAAGTTTCAAACTTAAAGAAGGTAACATTTTCCAACAACCAGATGGAAGACATTCTTATGAATGGATTGAATCTGATGACAAAAGAAAAAAAAAAGGATGATCATGATCCACATGTGTAATTAACAAGCTTGGGATTGGAGGTGCCATATCCAACTGCCAGGACATGGAAATAATTGGTATAGTGTGTTCTATGAGGGATAAGACATTTAAGAGATCCATTTAATATTGTCCAATGAAGAATTTCAGTCAAGAAATTCAATTTTAATTAGTGAAACAGTAATGTTAGAACCATTGAAATCAAAGAAGGACTCATATCTAATTGTTTTGGAATTAAAAATTAGGGTTTCTGGTTTCCTATTATTTTCCCCGATCTCAGAGGTTTGCATTAAATTATTTTCCATCTATTGACTTGCATCAGATAAGAATTGGGTTCCCTTTTGAATGGCAACAGCTGAATCAGCAGTGAATGAATCTGAGTATAATTTCTGTCCCGGATTTAACCCTAGAAAACACTTCAAATCTGAATTCAAACCCTGGGGTTTCTGTAATGAGCTCAAATGAATGTGTTTGTTGGCAGAAGTCACCAGTAAGAAGAAATCACGACCTCTGAATATGCTAAATGATACCTTCCTTTTGGGTTTTCTCTTTGTCTAGACTTAGAAGAGTTTCTTGGTATCAGCAGCATGAAATTCAGTAGCAATTCTATAGACTCAAAATTCATTATGGGCAAATAAATGGGGTGTTGTTAATTATTCACAGAGATACATTGTCATTAACAAAAAAGCTATTGGCCTTAAAAAAAACCCAAAATCAACTACATCATAATTCTCAAGAGGATAAACTTAAACTCAAAAAAAATGCCAAAAGAATTAATAATGAATTAGGGGAGAAAATTAGATCCCTTATAGTGAGGCTTATATGAAATGACTTATTGAGTGGATATGGCTAACCATACAATTTCCCCTTCTTCCTTTTCCTCAAACCATATCTTCAATTCAGGACTTTGTATTTTGCTTACAAAACTCTAGATTAGTCAAACAAATATGGTAGCCAATCATTCATATTCCCCTAGAAAAGTGGCATAAAATCATCAAAAGATCTTTGGATCCAGAGTTACATTTCATAGAGTTAAACTGGGTTAAAATCCCAACTCAGCTATTTACTGCTTTTGTAATCTTGGTAAGTCACTTAACTTCACTGGGACTCAGCTGTACTCATAAAATGAAGGTTGGACTAAATGGCATCTAAGGTCCATTTCTTCTCTCTTTCTATCTATTATCTAATTACAGTGACAATATAACCTGTCTCTTTTTTAAGCCATCTCATTAAAGCTTAGCACTTTAATCATATAAAATCATGGGGGTCCTTAAAGGAAACTTGGTGGGTATACCATGCACATGTCCAAATGAAATTCATTATCATATTCCTCAAACCTATTCATTCTTCAAAATTCCCTGTTTCTTATGATATTACCATTATCCTTCTGGGAAGCTAGGTTGTCTGTGAAAGCCTTGGGGTTATCTTTGGTTCTTATTTATCTCCCAATTTTCATATCCAATCAGTTTCTAAGTATTAATTCTACTTTTTACAATATATCTCTTTTTTCTTTCTTCTTTTTACTCACCCAGTTTCCAAATTAGTTCAGTCTTATCTTTCCCATAAAAAAGGCCATGACCTCTTAATTGGTCACACTGCTTCTATTCTTTCCTTTATTATTCATCATCCATTTAGTTATTAATATAGTTATAAATCAAATATCTGACCACATCACCCTTCCCTCTTCAAAATTCTTCAATGGCTCCCTATTGCTTCTAGGATAAAAGATAACTTTTTCCAGCCTGGCATTTATAGTCTCCTGATCATCACCTGAATCTTATTTCCTATTACCTCCATTTATTCTCTCTGTTTCAGTCAAACTGTCTTACTATTACTTAGTATTTTATTTCCTGACTACAAGCCTTAGATGATCCTTAATGTCTGGAATGTTATAACATTCCATCTGTCTCATAGAATTCCTGGTTTCCTTCCAAGTATAGTTAGTATATCCTTTACATGATGTAATGCCAAAGTTCCCTTTTTATGAGGTGACCAGTTCCTCCAATTGTCCTATTTTGTAATTCTGCCTTAGGTTATAACCATCCCCTCTTAATGGTTGAGATACAGGTTTTATAGACATTCATATCAGTAACCTCCTTCTATGAGGTTATCCCCATCTAGGTCTCCCTCCATTATGTCATTGTTCTTGTTATTCCATAAAAGGCTCCCTGACCCGATACTCAGGGCTAAACTATTTGAGATGATAGTCTCATCTAGCCCTGGGATCATCTGGTCTCAGTATTTCTCTCCATTTAATAAACTATTGAATTGGTCTCTAATCTCTGTCTTGCTCAGTTTCTTTGGCATTACATTTGGAGGCCCCAGTGAGATAATTAGAAAATGAGCAGGATTAGAGATGAAACTTTCGGGTCTCTGCATTGGGCAGGGTGGCTGCGAATCTGAATTCTTGGCCTGGAGAGGTCAGGCCCTCCTGGATTTCTTTCCAGAGCCTCAGGGAAAGAGAGCAGTTTCCAGCCACAATAGCCTGATGGTAGACAACCCCATTTCGGCCACAGGAGAGTAAGTTTGTTTGGGTACCTTTTGGGGTGCCATCTGGTTATGTCTTAAGACTTGTTTTGTTTGTTTGGTTTGGTTGATTAGTGAATAACTGGACTAACTGGACACGGTTGCACGGTTGTACGTTTGTCACTTTTAGGGTGCCCTTTGCTTGAGGTACTGGTTGGTTTGGTTGATTAGTGAATAACCGGGCACGATTGTCACTTGGAGTGCCCTTTTTGGGGGTGCCATTTGCTTGGTTGATGAGTGCCTACTGGATGCAGGGGTCGCTACTGGAGTGTGAAATACGGAATTTTGGACAAGGTGAAAGACTTTTTCTTTCCTTATCTTGTGGTGGACACTGCAGGCATCAAGACTGCAGTGGTTGTTTGGAGCTCTGGCACAATTCTTTAGGAATTGCTGTGGCTCTATCTCTAAAAAAAGATACGAGGGAGGCTCCAAAGATTTGGAAAACTTAAGTTTTTACTTGTCTGCAATCTAGGCACTCTGCCGCCTCAAAACTCTTTTCCTGGAGCAGATGCTTTGCTTGAGGAAACTCTTTCTGTCCAACCCTTTTCCAGAGACAAAGGCCCGTCCTTTGCATCTCAATGCATTTCTAAGAGAGGTCCTCCCACTTCTTCCATCGAGTGGGAAGTATATACGTTTGAAAATGGGACTCAGTTTTCCTGCTTGGGTCATCCTGTGTTAGAGTAATGCCGGCCCCTCCCACTTTTGCATGCTCAGGGGGCTATCTACAAAGACTGGGGGTTTTAAAACTCCATTTGGTTTGGCTTTATTGTTAGTGTCCTGCTGAATGTTGTAATTGTGCAGTCTAAGTGTGATCAGTGTTCTGTATGTCTTGTATGTTATTAGACAGTCTAGTTGTGCTCTGTGTTCTATGTGATTTTTGTGAAATTGTTTGTGATTTGTTTGTCTGTTTCGGCAACTTAAGAGCTCTGTTAAATCTAAGAACAATGATTAAATTTGGGAATTGGTTATTTCAATACTGAACTCTAGCTGGTGAAAACATTTGATTAGGAATTTAAAGATGATTCTAAATTTGGGAAATAAATTGGTTTTCCTTAAGTGTAAGATCTTAAAGGAACAATAGCTTGTTAAAGAAGTTCTATTAACTTGCCTGAAAGAGGTCATGTGTCTCTAATTTTACCTAAAGTATGTAACAAGGACTTTTCTAAAAGTTTCAGCTACAGCCAAGTTGGACCTTAGGAGAAGTCCATTGGGAATAATAGCCACATGGGGCCAGAAGGAGAGAAAGAAACTATGTTGTTTTATTATTTGAAATGAGATAGAAATAGATTATATGTTTTAAATCCAACTCTGCTGGACATGTAGGTTTTATGGGATTCCCCCACCCACCCACTGATTTCTGCCACTTTAAATGTTGGGTGGGGTAGGGATCTTTTGTAAAGATTTAAACTTGCCCCCTACTACTGCTACTTCAGCTATAGGAGCACCTAGTTAGCCTGGAGTGATTTCACTCCCCACCCTTGTGGAGTTGGGGGAAGGGTAGTCACATGGAATTCTATTCTCCCCCCTCCCTCTAAACTATTCAAATTTTTAAAAATCAAGTTGTTGCTACCTGGTTCTTGATTAAAAAGCAGCAAACTGATAAGGTTATGGTAAATATCTGTTTAGGATTTGTTACTAGAGGTAAAATATCTTGGGTTTGTAATATGTCACTGCATTTTTTCCTCCTGTAACTGATTTCTATTCAATTTATGTCATACCTTGCTGTTTCCAATCTGATTATGTGTAATCATTATATCCTAAATACTTGAGCAAATAAGTATTTTGTCTGGTCATCTGTTGGTTACTAGATGTTGTGTCTGGATATTCAAGTTTTTTTTTAAGGTTTTTAACTAATGAGAAGCTACATCTTGTAGCAGTCCTTGTGGACCAGTCTTTCTATCTCAGACTGTTCTAACTTTTCTTTGTTAGATTTGTTTTTATTTCTAGATTTGGTCAAATTGCAGATATATTAACTTGCTTCTGGGACCTAGATCAAACCTTTGTTTGTCAGCATGCCACAATTCAGACCGATCCCCCTCGCGGACGGAGCATTGTCCCTATTCAGCATGAAGAAGCAATTGACAACCATCGCCCACTTTTCCTGATGTAATTCGGACTGATAGAGGGGGAGTGGGAAAGTGGTTGACTTGTTAGAATTTTCACTATATTACTGTGCTGTGTTTAAGACTTGGGATGGAAATTGTTAAACTTGTGTAACTATTGCTGTTATGTTTGATCTGTTATGTATATGCATATGTGTATGATTTATATGTGGGATGGTCATTTGATAATTCCTTTCCAAAAGAAAAAAAGGGAGGAGAAGAAATAGGAAATTGGGAAAACTGGTATCTTGCTAGTTCAGATTTAATTGGAAGTCCTTTACTCCCTGCTTAAATTTACTAGACTACGATTTGCTGGTTGTGCTTTAACTTGGAAATCCCTTATTCTGTTGGAATTGTCCTGGCAGACTCAGTTTTGGGGGATTATTTTTTAGAAACAGCCAGAAATTGGATACCTGTCTTGGAACTGGCAGTCTCTCTGAGTTGTTTCTCTGCTCCTGTTACCCCAGGTCCTTAATTAGTATTTCAGCATACTTAAAAGGACCTTGTTGATATTGAGGCCTCTAAAAGTTTGGGGTTGCCTGCCTTGGTCTAACTGTGCATAATCTGCTCAGAAATCTGTATTGTAGTGGCAGCCCTGTTTATTCCTCTGGGCAGGGCAGATGGAGCTACTCCAAGCCTCACCCTCCTCCCCTGGAGCCGGCCCTCTGAATGGTCAACACAACTGCCTTGAACCTGCTGCTCTCCGTAAGCAGAGGCCAAGTCATGCACAAATGACCACAGCTGTCCATATGCTCCCCAACTGCAGAGGATATGACAATTGATTGTCAGAAATAATTGAAATAAGGAACTTTGTGTATTGCTGATTAATTCTGGGGTTATCAGGGAGAGACTTGGCCTTGCCATAAGTCCTTGCATTGGTCTTGCTTTATTTTGATTTTTATTTACTTCACATAGGGTTGTTCAAATTATAGTGCTAAGGCCTTCTAGAGGAAGGTAATTCAAAGATTTGAATAGTTCCAAGAGAAAAAGGGTGGAATGTTATGCCAAAGTTCCCTTTTAATGGGGTGACCAGTTCCTCCAATTGTCCTATTTCATAATTCTGCCTTAGGTTATAATCATCTCCTCTTAATGTTTGAGATAAAGGTTTTATAGACATTCCTTAATGTTTGACAAGATAATTTCAGATGTCATTAGAATATCAGTAATGTCATTGTTCTTGCTATTCCATAAAAGGCTTGCTGTCCCAATACTCGGGGCTAGACTCTTTGAGATGATAGTCTTGTCTAGCCCTGGGATCAACATGGATGCATTGGTCCCAGTATTTCTCTCCATTTAATAAATTATTGAATTGGTCTCTAATCTCTGTCTTGCTCAGTTTCTTCGGCATTACAAGGTATGAGGGAAAAGCCAGTTCAAAGGCATGGAGACAGGAGGTAGAATGTAGTATGAGAAATAGCAAGAAGGCTGCAGTACTTGAACCTCTAAAGGGATGGTTAAAATGTGATAAAATATCTCGAGAATTTAATTTCCCTAATATATGATGTGTTTATATACAGAGATAAAAAGACTTACCTATAGTCAGAAGCAGGGAGGCAGAGGTAGGGGGAGAGAGAATCAGACAGATAGACAGAAACAGAGAGACAGAGACAGAGACAGACAGAGAGAGAAGAGACAAAGACACAGAGAGAAGAGGAAGAGGAAGAGAGAGGAAGAGGAAGAGCAATTTGAGTATAATTGAATATTTCTATAGTGCTTTAAAGTGTGCAAAATACTTCATGTACATAATTTCATTTTAGAGAAATGCCACAATCATTATTATTTTCTAGCTCCACTCATTCTCCATATTCTTTTTTTTTTACCTTCTGAGCAGTTTCAACACCCAGACTTTTCCTCAGAGTTCTACTCTTCTGATTTGTGGTTCTTCAACTCAGAACAGCACTTTAGGAGGAACCACAGATAAACTCACTTCACTCCCGGATTCATTTACTCTCAACACTTCACTTTCTTATCAACAAACTTGTCCCTTTTCTGGAAACCTCCCTGCTCCTCCTACTTTCAATTCCCTCTTTTGTGTTAACTTTATTAGAATATAAGTTCCTTAAAGCTCCCCTTAAAGGTCTTGACTTATTTGCTTATATTTAGAGGCCTCCACGTACAGCATCTAGAATTGGGTCAGGTATCTGGAAGATCTGAGTTCAAATTGAGACTTAGGAATTTGCTGGCCCTTAGACAAATGTTAAGTTTTGCCTGTTTCCTCAGATGCAAAATGAGCATACTACCAACCTCACAAGGATGTTATGAGGATCTAATGAGATATTTGTAAAAGCATTTAACACAGTGCCTAGTACACAGTAGGTATTACATAAATTATTCTCTTCCCTCTTATATTTGTATGTACAGTATCTAGGATTTACTAAGCACTTGATAAATGCTTTCTCTCCTCCTTCCCTCCCTCCCCCTTCCTCCACCCCACCTCTGCCTTTGTGTGTGTGTTTGTGAGTATGTACACATAGATACACACACATATATATATCCCTTTCATTCTATCTGTCTATCTCTCTACAGGAGAAAAGTTTAAACTGTGTGGTCCCACGGTTATTGAATAAAAGAGGCAGGATTTTAATCCCATTCTTTCAGATTTCAAGTTCAGATTTTAGAGAACATTTTTCATAGGTTTTATAAAAATGATTTGTTCCTTAATTAGGTGCATTTTCTCATTTGATACTTATAACACTACCCAAGAAGTTAGAAGATCAATAGAAAGGGAGGCACAGAGAGGTTAAGCAGTAGAACTAGTAAATGGGTAAAGTAAGATCTGTTATATACAAGGGTTAGATTTAGGAGTATTTTTTTAAAATAATAATGACTTTTAATTTTTCATAATACATGCAAAAATAATTTTGAACATTCATCCTTACAAAACCTTGTGTTCCAATTTTTTCCCCTCCTACTCATTTCCCCTCTGCCTTAGATAGCAAGTAATTAACATATGTTAAATATGTAAAATTATTCTAAACATATTTCCATATTTATCATGCTGCACAAGAAAAAACATATCAAAAAGGAAAATGAGAAAAAAAAAACAAACAAGAACAACAAAAAAGGTGAAAATATTATACAAGTCCATCACAGTTGATTATCACATAATTTTCTTGCTGCTATGTACAATGTTGTCTTGGTTCTGCTTACCTCACTTAGCATCAGTTCATGTGAGTCTCTCCAGGCCTTTCTGAAATCAGCATGCTGATTGTTTCTTATGGAAAAATACTATCCCATTACATTCATATACCATAATTTATTCATCCATTCCACAACTGATACTGTGATAGTATCCGCTCAGTTTCCAGTTCCTAACCACTACAAAAAGAGCTGCTACAAACATTTTTGCACATGTGTATTCTTTTCCCTTTTTTATGATCTCTTTGACATAGAGACACTGCTGGATCAAAGGATATATATTGTTTGATAGCCCTTTGGACATAGTTCCAAATTGCTCTCCAGAACGGTTAGATCAGTTCACAACTCAATCAACAACGTATGTGTCCCAGCTTTTCCACATCCCTTCCAATATTTATCATTATCTTTTCTTGTCATCTTAGCAAATATGAGAGGTGTGAAGTGGTACCTCAGGGTTGTTTTAATTTTCATTTTTCTAATAAATAATGGTTTAGAGCATTTTATCTTATGACTACAAATGGCTTTAATTTCTTCATCTAAAAATCGTCTGTTCATGTCCTTTGATTATTTATCAGTTGGAGAATGGCTTGTATTCTTATAAATTTGAGACACAGGATTAATTAACACAAACTTCCATCCCTTGCTGTAACATATTCTGCCTCCCTCCAACATCCTATCACATACATGTTTGGGCATACTAACTTCCATGCATTTTAAACTCATTGAAATTAATGTACAAAAAAATAAGAATGGCATCATTCTAATGGCTACAATGCCTGGAACTTGCTCATTTTCAAATTCTTAACAAAGTGAACATTTTAAACCTATCTTTGTCTTTGGTTTCCATCCCCCCTCTTCCCTCCCAAACAGACAAGGAAATTAATATTTTTGTAATATAGATGTCATCTTATATTTCATGCCTGACTCATTTGAAAATGTAGATTAATTTGCAAACAATTTAGAGAACTGAACTATTGAGTTGGGTCTTCTAAGATTTAGGATTTGTCATCTTTTAAAGTTGACACCCAGTGAGAGCTTGTCAATTACAAAGGAGTGAAATGAAGTGAAAATAAGGCTCATCTTCATCTTCTTGTTATATGCTTGGTTGGTTCCAGACACACACACACACACACACACACACACACACACACACCATTTACAAGCTGAAAATAATTACTCAAAGTTATGTTTCATTTAAAATCAAATTTATAGAAGGAAGAGTGCTTTTGTATGTATTCAGTGGTTGGAGTGGGGAAAGGGAGAATGAGACATGGTGGGTAGCCCCTCAAAGATGGTAAAATTTCTCACTCCTCCTGCTTCACTCCTTCCTTTATATATAGGGTAATGGATAATAAAGCACCTAGGCAAATATATTAAAAATTTTTTTGCTCACTACATTGAAATAATAATAATTAAAATGATAATGATTATTGATGTTTGTAATATGATTTAAGATTTACCAAACACTCTCATCTAAAGCCTGGGGAAGAGAACAAGCCTTTTTTTAAAATTTTAATAACTTTTTATTGCCAGAATCCATGCCAGGGTAATTTTTTACAACATTATCCCTTGCACTCACTTCTGTTCCAATTTTTCCCCTCCCTCCCTCCCTCCCTTCACCCCCTCCCCCAGATGGCAAGCAGTCCTATACATGTTAAAGAGGTTACAGTATATCTTAGATACAATATATTTGTGCAGAACCGAACAGTTCTCTTGTTGCTCAGGGAGAATTGGATTCAGAAGGTATAAATAGCCCGGGAAGAAAAACAAAAATGCAAGCAGTTTACATTCATTTCCTAGAGTTCTTTCTTTGGGTGTAGCTGCTTCTGTCCATCCTTGATCAATTGAAACTGAATTAGATCTTCTCTTTGTCGAAGAAATCCACTTCCATCAGAATACATCCTCATAAAGTATCATTGTTGAGGTATATGATGATCTCCTGGTCCTGCTCATTTCACTCAGCATCAGTTCGTGTAAGTGTCTCCAGGCCTTTCTGAAATCATCCTGCCGGTCATTGCTTACAGAACAATAATATTCTATAACATTCATATACCACAATTTACTCAACCATTCTCCAATTGATGGGCATCCATTCATTTTCCAGCTTCTAGCCACTACAAACAGGGTTGCCACAAACATTTTGGCACATACGGGTCCCTTTCCCTTCTTTAGTATCTCTTTGGGGTATAAGCCCAGTAGAAACACTGCTGGATCAAAGGGTATGCACGGTTTGATAACTTTTTGGGCATAGTTCCAGATTGCTCTCCAGAATGGCTGGATGTGAAGAACAAGTCTTGTTAACCTCATATTCCAGGGGAGAAAATAGAGATTTAACAAAGTTAAATGACTTATACAAGATGATACAATCAAATAAGTAGAAGAATTAGATTTAAATTTATTTCATCTAATATCACATAAAATGTTCTTTCCACTATAACTATTTGGAATAGAGTCCAAATTCATATTGTTCGCATATAAAATTTATTATTTTTCTTTTTAAATGTGAGAAATAAGGTATAGTTGAAAAAATAACTTGTAAACTCTATTTCTGGGGAGGCTAAGGCTGATAAAATGGTTGAACTTAAATGTTCTGAGCTGCAACAGAATGTCTGAAATATCCAGTACATTGCTTAACACTTATGTGGGGACTTCCCTTGTTGAGGGAGTACTAAGATGCCTAAGGAAGGATAAACTGGTCCCTGTAGGAAATGTGGCAGATCAAAACTCTTTTTGTTGATTGATACAGTGATTGGGGTCTAAAAATGTCCAGTGTACTTCTAGCCTGAGCAAAATAGGGAGATCCAATCTAAAAAATATATATTATAATTTCTTTTCCAATGGAAGAACTATTCTCTTTCTGCTATGTCTTCCTCCTTTCTCCTTTTGGTTTCTCATTCTTTTCCCATCAATTGATACACATGAAACCATGATGTATTGATAGCTGGCTTAGCTGGGATGAAAGGAAGTCACATGTTCTCATCAAGACTACCTTTGAAAATAGCATGGCTTACTCGACAGAACTCTTATGAATTCTCCTTTATTGTCTATAAGAAATCTACTGCTAGATTTACAAAAGTCATTTTTTTTTACCTGGGGAAAATGAGTAGTGTTTTCTTAAAACTACCTGAAAAAAAGCTGTTCCCACACTATGTTTATCACAGTGTGATTGTATATTTGCCTCCTGAAACAGCTGGGGAAGGTATTGTTTCTCTCTTACATTTTAGAATGATGCCAGATTCATTAGGGGAATAACAGGAGGGTCTGGTCCTGAGATTCCATTGGCAAAGAGTACACTCAAATGAGGAAGTTCCTTCTCTAGTAATATAGGTCAGCACTATCTCTACAATATATAATCTTAGAGTTCTCTAGGTCATAGGCAGCTAACTGATTTGACTAGGTTTTTATGTAGCTAGAATATGTCAGGGGAAGGATCTGACCCTTGGGTATGTCAGCTTTTTACCCACTATACCATATGCTTGGCTGTATCTTATTAAATTTATTGGGTGCAGGATTCATTAGAAAATTCTACATCAGAGCTTTAGACCAAAGAGAAATGAAATAGACAAGTTTTCTTCTATTTTGTTGTTGACTAGGCTCTGTTTGGATCAGTTTTTATGACCACTAACTCAAATAATCAAAAGAAGAAAATTTGCTGAGAATTAGAAAGTTTCAGGGACATTTCCAAACATTAGACATTCAATGAATATTATTGTCCCCAAAACATCATTCTATTCCATCTTCTCATGTCTTTGAGATTCTTCAAACTGCTGGGCCTAAAGTCAGGAAGATTTGAGTTCAGATTTTACCCTTTTCTATCTATGTGCCAAAGCACATATGTTCTTTCTATCTATCTTGCAAGCTTGGGGCCAAAACTTTTTCTTATATAACAAAAAAAAAATCAGGACAAAACCTATTATTTTATGTTTAAGCATCTGCTTGATCACACAGCATATATCTTCCCCCCCAAAACCCCCATTATTTATTTATTCATTTATTTTGACAATAGGTTTTTTTTTTATTTTCAAAATACATGCAGAGATAGTATTCAACATTTGTCCTTGCAAAACCTTGTCTTCCAAATTTTTCTTTCTCCCTTGCCCCCACCTCTCTTTCTTAGAAAGCAAATAATCCAATATAGGTCAAACCACATAGCAAATGTCTCGAGGACTAGCATTTCCACAAAAGATTTTCTCCTATTCTGCTGCCTCACAATAGCAGAGTTCTAGATTTCTAAAGACTATCATTATGCAACCCAAGTTTTTCATGTCCCACCTTCTTCTTCTTCTTTAGAACTTGAATATGGTCCTACATAAATGTCAGAACCCATTGTCAGAAGACCAGCCTAGCTAACAAGAGCAGGAACCATTAGTAGAATTCTGATCACTGAGTGATATAGCTATCTCTCTATCTACCTATAATCTATGTCTAAATATTTATTTTCTATTTATTTATATCTATACTTACAACCACATCTACATCTATATCTATACCTATATCTACATTAGTATCTATATCAATATCCATAGCAAATTATATCTACATTTCTGTCTCTCTGTCACTCTGTTTGCCTTTCTCTATCTGTTTCTCTCTCTTTTTTTGTATCTCCCTGTATCTGTCTGTTTTTTTCTTCTGTCTCTCTGTCTTTATCTCTTATCTCTCTCTGTGTCTGTCTGTCTCTGTTTCTACTTATATATGTCTGTTTTAATTCTAGTTTTTTCCTTCTTTTAATTATTTCCTATTTATTCTGCATATATCTTGCTTTGTTTAAATTTCTTTGCCTGTTATTTCTTTCACTAGATTGAGAGCTGCTTCAGGACAAAGACTGTCTTTTACCTCTTTTTGTGTCACCAAAGCATATCACAATGCCTGGCACATAGGAATGTTTAATAAATGTTTATTGATTGATTGTCTATCTGGCCACAGTAGCCTTTGAAATTCACTAAAATACAAAATTATCCTTGACTTTATATACTCCCTTTTGCTTCCTCTATGAAAATGGTGAAGAAACAGTGTGGTATAGTAGTAGAAAGACTATGGCTCTGTAGAAATTCTGGGTGAAAATCCTACCTTTGATTCTTACTATTGACAATGAACTCAGGCAAGTTCTTCCTGGTCTTTAGCTTCTTCATGTGTGAAATAAGAAATTTGAATTCAAATGGCCTCTGAAGTCTCAATGAACTCTGAATTTATGATTCTATTAAATTAGTGCATGAAAAACAGAGGAGGGGAGTCATAGCAATTTAGAATATACAAAAATTAATCTAATTCTTTGAACTCTGAATGTGTTCTTTATCAACTGACCAAGGAGTTAATATACCAGTAGAGAGACTGAACCATATTCACATTGAATTTCACTAAAAAGAAAGCCAGAAAAAAAGTTGTTGCTCAACAGGAGAATGGTTCACATTTTCTTTAAAGATTCTGTACATGAAGAGTCTAAAGCCTATACTTAAAAGAATTGTCAGAGATAGGTTTATACTTCACCCAAAGAAAATAAGAAACCTAATTTCATAGTCATCTCACTTTTTGTGCTTACATTGAAAGTAAATAAACAACCATTGTAAAGAAAATATGTACCAACATCCATTGCATATTATGAAGTAGAGAAATTCTGTGAAGAGCTTGACAAGAGTTTCCAAAAGAAAGTCATTTTATATCAAGATATTCATCAATTTCAATGTAAAAGTTAACACAGGAGAAAAAATAATGGGAAAATATGGTTTGAAATCAATGAACAAGACTAAAGATTTATATACTGTTCAAATGATGCATTCCTGAACATCATGAAAACTTCAAAAAGACAGGAAGAAGTGTTGGACTTTGTAAATATAGAAAAAATAAATTAAATATTTCCTGATGGATATTAAATAACTAGTTGCAGATATAATTATTCCAGAATTGGCTTTCCATCTGTGGTATGAAAAGTAATTACAAAACAAAGGTCAAAGTAAATACCAAATTAAAGTAAAGAAGGGAAAGATCCTTTTTAAAACCACTAGAACACATACGACCATTTAACCTACTGGAACAAATTTGATAAGCCACTGAGTTATAATCTTTGGTTGGGGTGACCTTGGAGAATAAAGCAACCTCCGAATGAATATAACCTAGATTAATCTATCTAAGTGTATTAAGAGTGACACTCTGATGTTGTTAAATAAGCTGTTGAGCCCAGTAAATGGGAAAGAGGTTTTATTATTTGTTTTTTTTTCTTTTGTTTTGTTTTTTAATTTTAATTTTATTTTTTTATTATTACTTTTTCCAATTATTTAAATATGACTTTATTTGTGTGGAAAGCATTTTGTAATTTTGTTCATATAATTCCTGAGTTTCCTTTGGTAGATAGATTCCCAAATATTTTATATTACTTACAGTTATTTTGAAGGGAATTTCTTTTTGTATTTCTTGATATTGGATTTTGTTGGTGATGTAAAAATGGTGAGGATTTATGTGGATTTATTTTGTATCCTGCAACTTTGCTAAAGTTGTGAATTATTTCTAATAACTTATAGTAGAATCTCTGGGGTTCTCTAAGTATACCATCATATCATCAGCAAAGAGTGATAATTTGGTTTCCTCATTACCTACTCTAATTCCTTTAATCTCTTTCTCAACTCTTACTGCTAGGCTAGCATTTCTAACACAATACTGAATAGTAATGGTGATAGTGGGCATCCTTGTTTCACTCCTGATCTTACTGGGAATGGTTGCAGTTTATCCCAATTACATATGATGCTTACTGATGGTTTTTAATATATGCTCCTGATTATTTTAGGGAAAAGTCCATTTATTTCTATACTCTCAAGTGTTTTTATTAGCAATGCATGTTGGATTTTATCAAATGCTTTTTCTGCATCTATTGAGATGATAATATGGTTTTTGTTAATTTGGTTATTGATATAGTCAATTATGCTAATAGTTTTCCTAATGTCGAAACAGCCCTGCATTCCTGGTATAAATCCTATTTGGTCATAGTGTATTATCCTGGGGATGATTTTCTATAATCTTTTGGCTAATATTTTATTTAAAATTTTAGCATCAATATTCATTAGGGAGATTGGTCTATAATTTACTTTCTCTTTTTTCAACCTACCTGGTTTAAGTATCAGTACAATGTCTCTGTCATAAAAGGAATTTGACTTCACCTGAAGCATAGTAGATTCTGCTCCAGCCTTTTACCTTTACTCTGTATGTATCACCCTGCTTCAAGTGTGTTTTCTGTAAACAACATATTGTAGGATTCTGGCTTTTAATCCAGTCTGCTAACTGCTTCCTCTCTATGGGGGAGTTTACCCCATTCACATTTATGGTTAAAATTACTAATTCTGTATTACTTGCCATCTTGTTAACCCCTCCTTATGCTTTTCTTCTTTCTTCTCCCTTACCCACTTCTCCCCAGTATTAAATTTGTGAACACCACTTGCTTCCTGCAGCCCTCCCTTTTAGTATCCCTCCCCCTACCTTAGAGTTCCTCTCTCTATCTTACCCCTTTTCCTCACAATTTCTGTATTCCCTTCTGCTTAGCTTATTTCTGTGGTCAGAGGCGTACAAGGTTCTTTGGGAGTAAGGAAACGTGAAAAGAAGTTACTGAATTGAAGGTAATAGAAATGAAATAGTTGTGAGTAATTAGAAAATCTAAATTGTGGTTATACTAATGGGTCATCTTCATTGAAGAAAAGAAGACAACTATTATAGTTCACAAGTTGAGAAAACATGGGTTTAGAATGTTGAGAAATCAACATGGTTATTGAAATCACTTAAAGATAGTTGCAAGGAATAGAGTAGAGGGGAAAAAATATGAGCTTGGCATTGAAGTCAATATACTGGATTATATTGGGGATACAAAAACACGTAACATCCTTTCTGCCTTTAAGGAACTTATAACCTACTTGAAGAGACAAGATCCATCCATACTGAAAAAAAATATATAGCAACAGGATTCCTATCCTGAAAATGTTATATAGACCACAAAATGCTGTATACAAATAAATCTGAGATCACATCAACATTTATGAGACATATGGCAATGCTTCCATTTTTGGCCATCTTATATCACTCTTGTTCATGTAGTCCCATAAATTTGCCACAAGGACTTTTTCTAATATGCTGAAAGCTCCTCTTAATTTCTCTTGATATTAGGGATTTTGAGCAGGCTGTTTTCAGAAAACCTAGAAAAACTTATATGAATTGATACTGAGTGAAGTGAAGAGAACCAAGAGAACATTGTATTCAAAAACAAGATTATGTGATAATCAACTGTGATGGACTTGGCTCTTTTCAACAATGTGATGATTCAAGGCATTTCCAATAGACTTGGGATGGAAAATTGTAATATTCTCTCTAAAATATAATGTTTTCTATTGATATTTTCTTGGGGTCTCTGGAAGAAGCCTTCCTTTCAGTTCAGTAATCACCACAAATGGAGCCAGGCATTAAAGTCCAAATCCTTTAATGTCTCCTTCAAAGTCTTGTCTCCTTCATTTGGGGCTTGGCTAGTTTTTCTGGGGGCTTATCTCTCTCCTTGGTTCTGAGAACTTGAGCTCCTGCCTGCCTTTTCTGGCTTCTGAATCTCCCCAACTCCAAAAGTTTGTGCTTCAGCCTCCAGCCACTACAAAGGTAGTTGATGGAATGAATCTCTCTCAGCCTCTGAGAACTTCTAGTGTGCTTGTCTTTTCTGGCCCTGAGAGCTTCTAACTTATATGCTCCACACTGAATATATACCAATCATTATATCACTAGGAAACCATTATTTGTTGTACAATTAAATTAATGCAAACTTGATTTAACCATTGTCTCCTCAATTCCACTTAGCACCTTATTTCAAGTTCTGGCCATAAGATCTCCTTGTAGGATTAAATCAATCATACTGAACCAAGCTAAATTAGATAACTATTGTCTCTATCAATTCCACCTACCTAGTACCTTATAAGAATCCTTTATTTCAAGTTCAGAGTTCTGGCCCATAACAGAAAATATCTTCCACATCCGCAGAGAGAACTAAGGAGACTGAATATAGATCACAGTAATATTTTCATCGTTTTTGTTTGTTTGTTTCTTTTTTGTGGTTTTATTTTCCTCTTTTGGTCTTATTTTTCTTGTACAACATGACAAATATGGAATATGTTTAAAAGAAGTATACATGTTTAACCTATGTCGGATCAGGTACTGTCCTGCGGAAGGGGAAAAAGAGGGAGGGAGGAAGGGAGGGAGAAAAATTTATTTACCACTTACTTCACTCTGGAGGAGTAGGTTTAAGTTCATCTCAGAGGGAAGTCACAAGTAATAAAGATGATGGGGAGAAAGAAACCAGAAAAAGGTAGGATTTGAGCTGAATACGGAAAGGAGAGAGAGAAGCCAGTAGGAGAAAGGAAACAATTCCAGGCATGATAAATAGCCAGTGAAATAGCATAGAATTGGGAGATGGAGGAGGAGTATGCTAGAGCCAGTTGTATAGGTTCCAGACAGCTGATTGTTAAATTTCCATTATGAGCATATACATCTTGGAAATGGTAAAATGCTAGAAATTATGCCTTCCCCCTTTTTTTATTATACCTTTTTATTTAAAGATATATGCATAGGTAATTTTTCAGTATTGACAATTGCAAGACCTTTTGTTCCAACTTTTCCCCTCCTTTTCTCTACCCCTTCCCCCAGATGGCAGATTGACCAATACATGTTAAATATTTTAAAGTATAAGTTAAATACAATATATGTATACATGTCCAAACAATTATTTTGCTGTACAAAAAGAATCAGACTTAGAAATAGTGTACAATTAGCCTGTGAAGGAAATCAAAAATGCAAGTGGAGAAAAATAGAGGGATTGGGAATTCTATGTAGTGGTTCATAGTCATCTCCCAGAGTTCTTTCGCTGGTGTAATTCATTACTGCTCTATTGGAACTGATTTGGTTCATCTCATTGTTGAAGAGGGCCATGTCCATCAGAATTGAGCATCATATAGTATTGTTGAAGTATATAATGATCTCCTGGTCCTGCTCATTTCACTCAGCATCAGTTCATGTAAGTCTCTCCAGGCCTTTCTGAAATCATTCTGCTGGTCATTTCTTACAGAACAATAATATTCCATTTCATTCATATACCACAATTTCAGTCGAGAAAATCAAGACAATTATGAAAAGAAAGCAAATGAACTTGAAATAGAGAATTAAAAACTTAAGAAAGAAAATAGTTCCTTGAAATCTAGAAAGGGGCAAATAGAAACTGGTGACATTCAAAGACAACCAAAAAAACCATAAAATAAAATAAAATGAATGACAAAAATGGAAGAAAAAGTGAAACATCTCATCAGAAAAACAACCAATCTAAAGAAAAGATTGAGGAGAAATACTATAAAAATAATAAAACTACCTGAAAATTATGGGGAAGAAAATTTTTATATATTACAAGAAATAATCAAGGAAAATTATCCTGAAGTTCTAGAACAAGAAGGCAAAATTAAAATAGGAAAAATCGACTAGTTACTATCTAAAAAAGATCCTAGGAGGAAAATTTACATTTTCAAAGCTTGTGGGTTAAGGAGAAAATATTGGAAGCAGCAAGAAAAATATTATGGAGCTACAATAAGGAGGCACAGCACAAGTCCTAGAAGCTGCTACATTAAAAGACTGTAGGTTTTGAGGTACTATATTCTGTAGAGCAGGGCTTATGGCCAAGGGTAATTTAACCAGCAGTTAAATATAATACTGGATGGAAAACGGTCATTCAATGAACTCAAAGACTTTTAGGTTTTTGTGCCAATCCCCACAACTTCCCACAGAAGTTAGGGGACATTTCTTCATGTAACATCCAGGAGATATACAAGGTAAACATTAACAATGAAGTATAAGGCTCAATAAAGTCAAATAGTTTACTTTGTATTTGTCAAAACAATAGCTGTATTTTTGTGATTCCCATCATTATTTGGGTGGTTTGAAAGAAAGGCATGGGCTGAACTTAGTACTGATGAGATAACTAAAAAAATAGAACTGTATAGGGAGATATTAAAAAAAATGATCTCATACAGATGAGACTAAAAAAATGAAACAGAAGAAGCTAGTTGGGGGAGGGAAAGCAGTGATAGAATGATTTGAAGAGGGAGCAACATATATATCTATAAGAGCATGAAAGTTTCCTAAATTCAGAAAGAAACAAGATGGCAAGAGAATAGGATGGAGGGGAGAGGATAATGGAGGGACTCTTAGAAAAGTAGGTAGGCTGAGGAATAAGAAGGAAAGCAGCAAGTAAAGTAGAAGAGTTAGGAAGGAGAATAAATAGGGTTAAAAGGTTGTTGAGGAAAAAGAATGGGAAAATATACAAATCTTTGAACCTTGGAATGTAAATGGGATAAATTTATTCATAAACAAGAAATGTATAGCAAATTAAAAATTGGAAATCAACAATTCAGAAAACATAAAAATGAGAGATGCACATGAAAACAAAATAAAGGGCAGGAGTAGAATTTAGTATGTAAAAAAAAGCAGATGATAATCATGATCTCAAAGTTGAAGTTAAAACAGATTTAATCAAAAGTGAAAAATAGAGAAACTAAACTATTTGTCAGAAATATTATTCAGTGTTATTTTAGAACATTTAAAGTACTTAGGCAGTTAAAAAAAATACCTGATTACATACCTGCCAAAATACATGAACTATATGAACACAACTATAAAACACTTTTTACATGCATAAGCCCATATCTAAATAACTGAAGTAATATTTATTGATTGTGAATAGAAAAATATTTTTTAAATGACAGATTTATCTAATTAATCCATTTATTCAATATCATCCCAATTAAACTAATAAAATTATTGAATGAGTTAAAAAAATAACAAAGTTCATTTAAAAGGACAAAGAATCAGGAACTTCAAAGAAACCAGGAGAAAAAGATGTAGCAGTAATCAGACCTTACACTATATTATAAGGTGAAATAATTGTTGAACTATGCAAAGGATAATTTAGATTAATTTAAATTAAATTTTTCTTATATAAAAAACCTATATAACCAAAAAATATAAGGAATACATAAAATGTGGGGGGAAACTTTCATAGATAAATTGCTCATAGGAAGTGATTTCAATGGCATATTGTTATGGTGTGAAAACCATCTATTGATTAGAAAAACATGGAAAGACTTGGACTTATGAAAGAAGATGCTATTCACCTTTATAAAAACAGATTTTTAGAGGAAAAAAGCTTGTTATGGTCTTATATATATGTGTATAAGTATACATGTGTATATATGTGTATATAGATATCTATGTGTATATATATACACACACACACATATATAATACACATACGCACACACACACACACACCCATAAACACACATATGTATCTATGCTTAATTGTAGCCTACTTTTGGGTTGTGGGAAGGGGAAAACAAAAGCAAAGAACAAAAGAAAATCAATATAGAAGAAAAAAAAAGCTCAGCGGTTTTTAAAGAATGCATAATATTCATTGTATATACTTATTTGAAATAGAAATTCATTGCTTTACATTGAATCCTCTCTTATGACCTGCTATATATGTGGCAATTTTTTCTTATTTTGTATTTAAATTTAAAATGAAAAAATTTGCAAAAATCATAATTTTGGTTTTCACAAACACCATTATTTTCTATATACAAATTAGAACACTAACACTAGATGGGACTATGTTGGCCCTATTGACTTGGATTTCTGAAAAGTATATCTTAAACTTAACATGGAATTATCAGAAATACCTTGTTTATCTCATACTGGTCTTTTCTGTATATTTTTAAATGTTCTGTTGACACTCTTATAAATACATATATATGTCTATATATATATATATATATGTCTATATATAGACATATATATGTCTATATATACATATATATATATATATATATAATATGTGTGTGTTTTGTATCTCCATTATGCCTTTTTTTCTCATCCATAACTCTCTCCCTTCCAAACAGAACTTTTCTTTAAGATTACTTTTTTTCAATATCAACTGATATTAGAATCTGCCAGTACATAAATTGGGGTCCAATAATAATTCCCAATTTTGCTTTGTGGTAAAGTTCTGAAATTTGATGTCTGGCTAGTACATCAAGCTCTTTGTAAAGAAGGCCCAACAAACAGGTAATGCCAGCCACAGTCTTTTGTGTCTCTATCCTTCCCCCCCCCCCACAAAAAAAATATTAATTTTGTCCCTTCAGCATTATAAACTAAAATTTCAAAAATATATGATGAAGTCACTATTATTATGAAGATGCTTTCAGATGACATGCAATTACTGGGCAGGGTAATTCATTTCACTAGCTAGAAAAGCTTGAGCTAATTGCATTTATTTATGTTTTATACTTGTACCATTCCAGCCAACATTCGATGATATATACTCATGATGCATATTTTGTTTCCTAGGAGTTTTTCCGGGTTTTCATCTAAATTTGGGTGATGCTATTTAGTTATAATGGGAACTGTCCTTCTCACTTACACTTCCATTGTGAAAGAATGCTTTGATCTCTTCCAGAAGTTTAATTGCATTTCATGTAATGGCTCTTCTTTGCAATTAGGTCTAAGGTTTGGATGTCACTTGTTTTTGCCTTTCATGTTCTTTCATTCATTTTGGTGGTGAATTTTTTGTTTCTTCTGTTTAAGTCTCTGGTAACAATAATTTTTGAGTAGCCACATTCTTTTATCTGATTAACCAAGGTTCTCTGATCATCCTTGAAGTGTTTTGGCAAGTTTGCCTTTGAATATTTTAATTGTTCCTTCCTTTTTGGTGACCATTAATGGATGTATTTGAACTAAGATGCTCTCATATCTTTTGTTGAGCACAGTCAGTGAGGAAACCCATCTTCTCCAATAGTGTAAATACACTCAAGAGTCCCAGTTAGTTAAGCCAGAAATGTGATATTCAAGCTTCAGTGGAAGTCTTTAGGTCCATCCCTTTGAATAATGGAAATAAATATTTAATCACCATAAGTAGTAGTTATAATTTTAGAGAATAAAATCTTTTTAAATGGCAGGCTGCCTCTGGATTAAGCTTCTAATCTTTCATGCTGTAATACCCCAAGGACTCAGTTAATATTAACATCCTGATTTGGTGAGGCTCTGTACATGAAAGAAAGTGCCTTGAAAATAAGAATGCTGCCCAAAAATGGAGCTTGTTTGCAGCATTTAGTTCTTTTCACAAATGTGAATCAATTCTATTAAGGAAATGTGGTCTAATGGTTGGAGCTGAGCCAAGAGTTTCATTAGTAATTCTAAATACAGATTCAATTCTAAATTGAGATTCAATAGACTTAAATAGAGATTCCTAGTCAAGGACTGATAAACTGAATAACACTGGACATGAAGCCTTTCTCTACCTCAGTTTCTCTGCCTCAGAACTGTCCAAGTGTGATGGTAACTTGCCATCCAATTTAAAATTACAAGTATATAATTTGGCTTAAGGAGTCTGGTAGTTTAATGTATTAAGTGATGGATGTGAAGTCAGAAATACCTGGGTTTCCAACCCTCCTCTGTCTTAGATTTAACTTATTTGTTAAGGATTCACCTTAATGAAATAAACTTTTTCAATCTCCAAAATTCCAATATGTAGAACTGCTGTACTGATTGGTACTGGCTTCAGTTACCTATTACATCTAGTCTAACTCTAGGCACATCTCATTTTTATTCACTGACTATTTTCTTGCCATCAACCAATATATAACCATTTATTAAATGACTACTGTATGCTAGTCACTGTGCTAGGTGTTGGGAAAAACAATGAAAATGGGAAAATTCAAAAACAAACAAACCCTCTATACCACATATATAATATATATGTATATAGATAGATACATACACATATATTTTAAAGTTTAATCTTCATTAACATTTTCTCCATCCAGATTTTAGGCCTAGACTGTCCACAGAACAATCAAGCTTTGATTTATAGCACTTGTTCATTTCTAAGATATAAATGCTCCTATTGAAAATTTAACAATCAGTTCTCTGGAGCTCAACTGATTCAGCACAATATTTCTTGCAAGTTCCCTCCAAGTACTTCCCTCCCTTTTTCAGCTCTGGTATCATCATCAAATGAACTTTGTAACCTTCTATGGTTTCACTCACCATCCCAATAACTGTTTAAATCAAAATATCCCTCCTTGGCCACCATTCCCTCACGTTTTGTTGCCTCCCTTAGAATTTATTCATTTTTATCTCTAGTCTTTGGGAGAGTTCTTTGGCACATGGTAAAGACTTAATAAATGCTTCTTCCTTCTGAACATCAATTTCTTCATCAATTAATTGAAATTACTGAAAATAATCATAATGATGATGATAACTAGCATTTATTTAGCACCTAGTTATCTCTAATGCTTAGAATTGCTTATAAGAATTGCTTGTAAGTATTAAAACCAAATCAATACACAATGAAGAGACCTACAATATCCTCCCAACACACTAAAGGAAGAAATCCTTTCTTCCCCCTCTCCCACAAGTCCCCAAATCCCTGCCTGTCAGAGTAAAAATAGTAGTAATGGCTAAAGCCTCCTTTTCCTGTTGGTGGGGAATTTGTATATCAACTAACATCCAATGCCTGACTGGCATGAATTAGCGTCAGTCCCCAAGTCCAAGGTCTTTACTCACTACTTTCCCACAATATTTAGTTCTGCTAGATCCAGATAAGAATGCCATAAAAAATCACCATAGAGAGGCAGCTAGATGGCACAGGAGATAGAGCACCAGCTCTGAAGTCAGGAGGACCTGAGTTCAAATCTGACCTTGGACACTTAACACTTCCTAGCTGTATTACTATGGGAAAGTCACTTAACCCCAATTACCTGAGCAAAAAAAAAAAAAACAAAAAAAAAACAAAAACCAAAACCAAAAAACATCACCATAGATGGGGAAGAGGGTCCCTTATTTCCTTCAAGACCTAAGCAGGGTATCCAGTTTCACTCAGGGGTTCAGCACATCTGACCTATTTCCTCCCTGAATTCTTTTTAACTTCATATCTCTTCTCAATAAACCTACTTTGCTATATTTTTAGAAACTCTGTGTTTTACTTGTACTGGGCTTTTGGTGGTCTGAACCTTACTAAATTTGTATTAAGACAAACATTTAATTTCTCCAGAGTTGAGGAGGATAGAAAGAATTATTACATTCTGAAAGAAGCAGCAAAAAAAAAAACACAAAATCATATTTCTATTCAGAAGTGTCTCTGAAATAAAAGTATGAGTTTACATCATCTCATTAAAAAATAGTGATTTAACAAGTACCTTGTATATTTAAAATAGTTTGAGACCTTTTATAAGGAATTTGGCAACACTATTTTCACTCCAATTTTTAAGCAAGTTTTCAAGGTATTTTAACCAGATCAAGAAAACCAAACATAGATACAGAGCCTGAGCATAACACTAGCAGTTTTATTAACATGGGTAAAACATTCTCATTTTATTACTTCATTTTGGACCCAACAAAGCAAGGTAAAGCCTGGTTGGCAATGAATTTCTTATAATTCCAAGGTCATGGTCCCTCAACAAAAATCAACTTAAGACTCAAAAATTAATGTCCAGGACCCCAAGGTTGTATGTTTTTTATACTTTTGTCCATGTTATTATTTTATCAAGGACTGAAGATGTCCTTGACCCAGTTTATCATTGATAAAATATATCTTTGTATGCAAGTGTATCTTATCAAAAGAAAAATAAGTTTCACAAGGACACAAAGCTAATAACTAACAATCAATCTCTCAGAAAATGGTAAGTTGTTTTTTTTTTTAAAGAAAAATGAATGAACAACATTCTCTTTTGAGAATGAGCAACCTTACCTCTGATATTAAATACCCAATGCAATTAGTGCCTGCCATTACAATCTGCCCTATTAACCTTGACTGTGGAACTATACTAGGAAAAGTTCAGAGTCTAAAAGCTAATCAGGAAAAATATCACTAAGCACGAGGTTGATTAATTAACAGCAAAGTCATCTATTCCACAGATTGTCACATTCTTCCTTTTGACCTGACTTAAGTTGTTGCTTTTAAAGACCACTAGCATAGCAGTGGGTCTTATATTAAAGTGTATGGTTATCAGTGTTTCTGATCAAGCAAAATTACAACTTAACAGCTTTTCATCATGTTTCAGCTAGATCACTAGCTTTTGGTCTTTTTTTGGTCAATTCAAGCACCACTTCTATTAGATTTCAGATACATTGTGGGGGAATAGAGAGGGATGTAATGAACCTGATAATCATTTCAGATGTGTGATGAAATCTGGGACTCCTTTCAGTTTTTGTGTTGCAGTTGGGACAGCTGTGATTTCAGAAATGTAATGTTAATATTGAGCGGAACTTTTCCATTATCAGGCTGATTATGGGTGAGTCTGACCCTTACTTATGAAGGGCTCATTCAGATGACCAACTGAACAGATTCTCTAAATAACAGCCAATGGAAGTCTTTCTCTTAGCACTGGTATTATGATCTCTTATCACTCAACCTTCTTTACCACTAAATTGAATATCATTCATATCAAACACAAGTCATAATAATCACTGTTTGTATATGTGAATAATTTCAAATATAAATGTAAGTAATGTTTCATTTTTCTCTTCACCTTTATGAGATCTATAAATAAGATAATCTGCTTAAATTCTGAAAGAATAGAAGAATTCTCTCTTCAGTGCTAATATTCAATCACCATGATTCTTACATGAACTATAAAACTCAGGCCCATAATTTCTCACATAAAGACAATGATTAAAAAGGCAATACACTTTAAATTTTAAAACAAACAGAGGCACAAATTGAACAGGGCTGCTGTGGTACACACTCAGACATTCAATGTTCACAAGTCATTCCTGATGATTGAAATAGGCGCTTTGCAAATCATAAAGCATTATTTCTCCTGTCATCATCATCAATTCTGTCATGGTATAGTGAAAGGCATGCTAGATATAGAGTCAGGTGAGACTTTGGTTCCAATTTTCCATCACATACTAATTAGATAAAGTATATCTGTTTTAAGTATTTTTAGCTAGTAACTACTTCAGGTCAATCCAAAAGGCATTTATTAAGTGCCTATTATTTATAAGTCACACACTGAGGAAAACAAAGATACACATGCACAAATGAAAAATTGCTCTCAATGAGAGAATATTCTACTTCACTTAAGAGATTGGCTTTCATTTAAGGGACAAATAAAGTAGATTTTATTGTTCTGAATCACAAAACACATGATCACTCTTTTCATTAATAATATAATTACTGGAAAATACTACACAAAGGTCATATTCTCTGAACAGATGTTATATTAGGAGAAAAGACTCATATTTACCCTACTTACTTTTCACCACTACTACTAAAATGTAATATCATATATTTTTTGGATTGGAACCAATGAGTTTTCATTGTGAACTACTTCCATTATTATTTCTGAAATGAAAGCTATCCCATTAATCCCAAAGGCATTAAATGCCTGGGTTCCTGGAACAGAATACAACATACTAAAACATAAGAAAAAAATAAAAATTAATCAGATCTATCTATCAAGAGTTGGATTATTCAGTGACCTAAGGACTAGCATTTATTAACTGACTTGACCTTCAACTAACCTAAACTTCTGATTTACCTGATGGCATCATAATCTCAGTCTAAATAGGTATTTCTCATTGACATCAAGGAATGATGTAAATCCAGGTAGGAGGCACATTACATCTAGAACAGCTGAAATGTTGATTAGACTAAAGGATGTTTCTGGGTGAAGGGGTAAATAGGGTAATATTTCTGTACTATATTTGATACAAGATAATATACCACATTTTTTTCTTAATCTCTCCACTTGCCCTTTGTTTTATCAACCAAGTTTCTCACTTTCTCTCTTAGATGAAGTAAGGGAAGGAAGAGAAGTGATGGAGGTAACCTCAAGAAAGGATTGGTGAAAAGGGACCAAGACAATTATCAATATGGTCATACTGGAGAATTTGAGACTATGACTCCACATGTAATTGTCTTTGCCCCAGCTAGTCTCTGTTACTTATAAGTTGGTAAGATATATTGTAACAAGTAGACTGATGATTTCAAGAAATTTCTAGAGTAGCATAAACATTGTGAATTTTGTCTTCTAGTGCTGAATCAACAGAAAGAAGAGGAAGGACAAAAACATAAAGACCCTACAGCATTTCTTTTTCCTTGAACTGTGAAATCAACAGCAGGACAATTAAATGTACATACAATAATCAATGAACACCATCATTGGTTAGATTAATATTAAATGACAACTCAGGCAATCAATGACATTAGTCTTGATACTTTTAATGACTTCTAGGCATGTGATAAGAAATGATACACAATGGTGTTTTTTTTTCTTATCATCTGTATTTAATTTTGGGGGGGAAAACATCATTATTATGGTATTCATGCATCATTAAGCCTGAATTTAAATGTAATTTTATCACCTTTTACCCATACTTCATCTCTCAGCTTCCTTAGTTGGAAACTATATGCCAATACAGTGGTCTCCAAAATTTTTGGATCACTCATCCCGATCACTAATTTTTATACATGTACACCAATATGTGTATCTATAACTTATACATTATATACATGTATTGTAATAATTGTGTGCATTATAAAATATCCAAAATGGATTTTTTAAAAGATTAATATAATTATGACATATTTAATCAGAGTACTAATAAGGAATCACTGGTTTTTATTTAATAGAGAATTTATATATACACACGTACTTTAGGAATCTTACATTGGCAGGTATATGGAGGATGGATTTGAATGGGAAGAGGCTTAAGAAAGGAAGACCAAAAAGAATATTATTATAATAATCCTTGTAAAAGAACTACCTTAGATGGTGACTATGTTGAGTAGAGAAAGAGAACAAACCTAAGAGATGTATCATAAGCAAGAATGACAACATGTAGCAGCTTATTGAATAGACATATGAGGTGAAAGTGGGGAGTCAAGAATTAATTCCACTGTGAGAACCTGGATGTCTAAAAATACTTTGGTTTGTTTAACAGCCATAGGTAAGTGGAGAAAAGGAATAGGTTTTAAGGTGGAATGATAATGAATTATGATTTGGGCATGTAGAGTTTGGGATGCATACCTATCACAGGTAAAGAAAGGGGCCAGTGCAGAAGTACAGGAAGGATATATGGAATAGAATGTGAAAGGAACAGAGAGAAGACCAGTTTGTTTAAAAGTACTGGAAAGAAACTAATAGTTAGTGATTCTGAAATGATAGGTTAAGGATTTGTTATATAGGGCTTTTAAAGATAAACAAAGCAGTTTGTAGAGACTATAGGAAACCACAAGAGTTGATTGAGTAGAAAGAAAAGAAGGAAGAAAAAGAAGAAAATAAAGGGAAAGAAGGGAGGGAGAAAGAAAGAAAGAAAGAAAGAGAAAAGGAGAGGAAGGAAGAAAGAGAGGAAGGAAGAAAGGAAGGAAGGAAGGAAGAAAGAAAGAAAGAAAGAAAGAAAGAAAGAAAGAAAGAAAGAAAGAAAGAAAGAAAGAAAGAAAGAAAGAAAGAAAGAAAAAGGAAGGAAGAAAAGAAAAAAGAATGGAAGGAAGGAAGGGGAAGGAAAGAAGAAAGGAAGAATAAGGAAAAGGGAGAGAGAAAAAATAGAGGAAGAAAGGAAGAGAAAGAGGAAGGAAAAGAGGAATAAAGAAGAAAAGAATAAGAAAAAAGGCTTTTGTAGGATTATCAGGATTTGAGTGGTTGGGAAAGCAGATAGATGAATTTTGTCATTGATATTTTGGCAAAAACCCATTTACTTTTATGTGTTTCCATCTATGTAGCTTATTTTCATTTCAAAGTTCTAGGAGAGAAGAACCAAATTCTTATTGGTATAGGATTCAACATCCCACAACATGTAGGCAGGCATTTAATAAATATGCTTCAGACGAGTGATTAGAATAAAGAGCATCTCTTTGCTATAATTTAGCATTTTCTTCTCATACAAAATAGCTTCTTTCCTACAAGAACTTGGTTAACAGCAATCTGTACATTCATCAAGTACAAATTTGATTCCTTCTCCCATCCCACCCTTCCCTTTTCCTTTGGAAAACTGCAGATCCAGCTACTCTGGTTCCCATATCTCCATGCAAGCATTATTTATTTCTGGATTGAAAACACAAAGTCATTTCTATTTATGAACATTTTCTTGTAATAAAACCTGGCATTTCTCATCGCAACCATTTGCAGTCTACTCTTATAAAACTTAATGTATGTCAAAAATGTGCACAGTCTGAAAAATAAAGAGACAAAGAAGAAACCCCTTTGTATGTCAATAAATGTCACCAAAAGGTCTTATCAAGCCAAGAATTTCTTGGCCTAGACCAGGAGGTGTACCATTTGGACAGCTTCTAACAACCAGAGACTTGAGTTTTCTTGCAAATTTTCATGGATTCCCAACTTGTGGATGCCCTTTGTTAGAAATCTTTCTTCCTGTTGGTTTTAGGTAGATTAATTGGCCTAATTGGATCTAAGCTGCTAAAAAAAAATTAAGGGAGGGAGGGCAAGAGAAATGAGGAAGCATACAAGATTTCCATGTCTTGAAGTCACATACTCCTGGTTGACTGGTCTGCTTAGCCAAGCTGAAATAGTCCTATTGTCATGTTGGGGACATTAATTGGAGCACAGACCAATTTGCAAGAATGCTTTAGTGCTCTTTAGAAGGTGATTTAAAATTCAAAGTGATGGAAATGGTATAAAAGCATGCTGATCTGATCACTCTTTAGCATCTCTCTTGGTATTCCTTCGATTTATCTCTTTTCATTGTACAGATTTTAAGAGTAAAGCAAACGGCTTAGTGATTTCCAAGCAATATACACTCTACTAGTGAAAAAAAAATGCCATTCCTTCTTTTAAAGTTGCAAAGTTTTGGGGATAGATTCAGAGGGACTATAATTACCAGACTCGGTTATTTGGAAATTATATAAAAAAGTACTTCTTTATGGATTTTGATGTGCATATGTATTGTATCTATATGCCTATATACGTGTGTGTGTGTGTGTGTGTGTGTGTGTATAATACACATACACACATCATGTTTAAAACTACCTTCTGTAAATAAACTAGGTTAAGGAGATAAAGTGATCAAGAAATAAAGGATGCATTCAAAACAAAGCCCAAATCTGGGACATTTAGAAAATCAGAATACAAGCTGATAAAAGAGCAATAAAATAAGTCAGTTGTCTAAATGTCTTAGCCATAGGAAAGTTAGTACATTTAATTAGTGTGCCCTTGATTTGAATATTAACAGAACATTTGCATTATGATTTTCTGTCTTGGAACTCAAGCATTTACTTTTGATTACAGAATGGAACACATAACTTCTGTATTTGTTGATACCATACAGGTTTTTTCTCTACTTTCTTCCATGGCCCACTTTACCCTGGGCCAGCTTAGCTCTTTAGCTCTAACTTTCATTTGTCCAAGGACTTCAGCTTAAATTCATTGTGTATCTAGAATGTCACTAACCTGAAGCAGGAAGATGATGCAGTAGATAAAGTACTGGTCCTAGAGTCATAAGGACCTAAGTTCCAATGTGGCCTCAGACATTGTTTGACCTTAGACAAGTCACTTAACAGCTTTGCCTCAGTTTGAACAACTGAAAAATGGAGATAATAATAATGCTCTACCTTTCAGGGCTGTACGTTTCAAATGAAATAATATTTATTTTTAAAAAATGCTTAGTAGAATCCCTGGCAACAGTAGATACTAAATAAGTGCTTATTACCTTTCCCCTTCTGTGCCTCCTTATCAGCAAGAAACTCATGAGAAATCTCCATACACGCACACATATATGTGTATATATATGTGTGTGTATGTATATACACACATACACACACACATACATACACACATACATGGAAATAGGTTCTGGGATCCAGAAATAGGTTCTGGATCCATCTGGGATCAATCAGATGGACAAGGCTGAATCAGGATTTGGGTTTGGATAAAGAGGTATATGAATTGGCTACATGAGCCCTTATGTTAGCTAGATGGCACAGTGGATAGAACACTTTACCTGAAAGTCAAAGACTTGAGTTCAAATTTCATCTTAGATATTATTTTTTAATTATTAATTGTATGACTGGGTTATACTAACCTGTCTGCTTCAATTTTATAATCTGTTATATGGGGATTATATTTGACATGCAGCAGAAATACATACCAAAGTTGTTGCTAGGATTAAGTGAAATAGCATTTGCAAACCTAAAAGCATTATACAAATACTAGCTATTATTTTTGTGTACACAAATTGTTATTAGTGCAGCTAAGGTGGGGCAGTAGAGTACTGAGCCTGGATTCAGAAAGAATCATCTTTGTGAGTTCAAATTTGGCCTCAGGCATTTATAAGCAATGGGATCCTGGGCAATACACTTAACCTCAGCTTCCTCATCTATAAAATAAGCTGGAGATGACAACAGCAAACTACTTCAGTATCTTTGCCAAGATAACCATAAATGAGAGCATGAAGAGTTGGAAACAAATGAAAAGCAATTAACAAAATCAACAAATACAAATATGGTAGAGTGAAGCAAGGGTTTTTGGAAGGATACACAAGAAGAGAGAACATTTGGCAGCCTTGTGTGCATGATGAATGCTGTCACAGCAGGTCCTGAATTGGCAACTCGATCAACCATGTGTCACCCAAGACCAAAGTTCCCAAATACTAGAGTCACATGAATCTCAAAGATAAGCTCATGTAAAACACACAAGAACCATCAGGATCCTATGTAATTTTACCCACAAGAAGAGTTTTGATGGAAAAAATACTAGTGGTTCCATTTGTTTTCTGAGATAATTTGTACAACTTTTACCTTCAAAAGATGACAGAAAACTGGAATTTTTATGAGAAAGACATAAAATCTCTGGGTAGATAGTTATGGGATTGAAAAGAAGCTGATTTTGGGAAATAATAATTTGGGCAAAACTCCAAGCATGGAGGTGTTCTTATCATAACATTGCTGATGGAATTAGTTCAATAATAACTTCTACTGCCTTCCATACCTACCAAGTGAAACTTTACTTTGGATAACAAAAAGAGATGATTTAACTATTAAACAAGAATTGAAACCCTCAACACATGAGAACAACATTATTTCCAACCCAGTACCCACAACCATCAGCTTGGGAGTCAATTCCGGAGAGATAGCCTAGTAACTGCCTTCCCAAGTGTTACAGCCACCGTAATACCCAGAAAAGAATGTTCTTGACACTAAAGTTCTTGACTTTATTATATGTTTCAATATCAAAAATTGATATGATTTTATTAGTGTAAGCCACATTAAAGGAGAATCATTGCTATCTGTTTTGCTGCTACACTTTAAAGGACCAAAAGACCTTTCCATTTGACATGCAGCAGAAATATTCCACATATAGTCTTTCACTAGAACTTGAGCTTCTTGAGAATAGAACTATGTTTCTTTCCTATTTGTATTTCAACAGTTAATGCAGTGCATTTTGTACATAGATAGTGCTTGATAAAAATATATTTTTCATTCATGGATTCAAGAAGTTTATTACACAAATTTAGCATTAAATTCCATAAACATTTAGAAAATTTGACAATTTTTGCCCTTGTAGGACTTTATGAAAATGTACATAGATTTGCTTATGTTGGGTGTGTGTGTGTGTGTGTGTGTGTGTGTGTGTGTGTAAGGGTGAATGAGTGGAACATTAAGATACTTTTATCAATTAGTTTTTCTCCATCCCAGGTGATAAAATCACCTAAATTAAGGGGCAGGTAACAAAGATAATGTCAGGCTGAGGACTTAAACAAAAAAGATAGATATGTCTATACACTATTTTCCCTTTGACAGACGGGAAGTATTCTGATAAAAATCGATGGAATCAGAAAGCAGAGAACTGGTCAAGAATTGATTATCATCTACTGGACATTTCCTAGGGAGTCAGTTAAGAGGCAAATGAGGACATATTCCTGAAGAGTGAATCCAAGCAACAGAGAGAAAAGTCAGCTGTAAAAGAAGTGAGTCTTTAAGAGGGAATTAATTGGTCCTTGTCTATCAGGGAGATTAAAAGTATTCCTTCTCTTCTCTGCTCCCACCATGTTAACTATATCTTGTTATTCTCTCCGTTGAAGTCACTATATCCAGAAAGAAGCAGGTTCAGTAGCTGAAGCAGTAATTTTGCTGAGTGTAACTTCTGAGTTGAGAAGACAGCCAAACTTAAATATGTTCAATGTAGATTTTTTAATTGACTACATGTTTGTAATAGGTTTTGTTTTTCTTTAGTTCTAAAACTACAATGGTTGATGAATTTGAGTGAGACAACAGTGAGAATGTGGATTTTTGCAGAATGAAAATAAAAATTTTGAAAAAATACAAGGGGAAATTTAAAAATACATAGTGGTAAATTGACTTGTCTAAGGTCATGCTCATAAATATTTCATTCATGTTTTGTTTTTATATAATCTTTATTTCTCAACTGGAGAGGCATTCTTTAAAAAATATTAAAAACAGAAAATTATAATTACAAAAAGCTTAGTTTTAATTTTGTTGCTGTTCTTTCCATTTACATCATTATGGTTATTGTGTTTTCCTGGTTCTACTATTTTCACATTGCATCAGGTTACTTAATTTTTCAGGATCATCCATGTAACAGGTATTGTCAGAGATTAAATGTAAACCCAGGTCTTCCTTACTCCATACTTGGCATCATATTCACTTCACTATTCTGTTTCTTATTACTCCTTAAACACTGTCCAAAGCAAGTACATAAAAAGCTAAAAATATCATTGATTAATAAATCAAACCAGTGTTGTCCTTAGTATGTTGGGAGGAGGATGCTATTGACTTGATCTTTGTAGGATACACAACTATTTTAAGTTGTCATTTTTGTGGATGTGTCACATCTATCCATATATCTTCCCCAGCTTCTTTTGTCACCAAATGAAATGATACAATCTATGACCAAGCAAAGGAGTTTTGCAACAGTTCATTTTGCAAATGAACTGAATCACTTCAGAATTGAACACACCATTTTGGCCTCAGTAGGACCATGCTCTAATAGGTAGAGGGGTCAGAAAACTTACCTTAAATCAAGGCTGAGGGCTAAATCAAGGGGTCTGTTTTTATATAGCTGGGCAGGGAGCAAAGAATTTTTTTTTAATTTTGCTTTGGGTTTAAATATCTTGTTAATAAAGTTTTATTGTACTTCAAAATATTAAAATCTTAGCCTTAGAACCATATGAAAGCAGGTGACAGGCCATTGTTTACCCAATCCCTGTATCCAATAAAAAAATTGTCACCTACAAAAAAAATTGCCATTCAGGAGGACTCGAAAACAAATAATTCACAGAAATATCAATGGTGGTATTTTAGAATCTTTGTTTAGCTAGTAAATCTTATATTTAGCAGAATATAGAAGTGTAATGTTCCTAAATTTTCCCCTTTTGATTACCTAGGAATGTAGACTGAAGCTTAAGAAAGGCATCTGTGTGTAGCTATCACTTATATACCACACTTAGGCTTGCTAGAAAAAATGAACAAGGCCAAGATTTTTTTTCTATTTCATTTCTAGAGTCATGAAATGACAGGAATTTAAAACTTAAGCAATTAATCAACCAGTAATTATTAAGCAACAATGGTGTACCAGGCACTCTGCAAATTGAAACATTTAGAATAAAAATAAAAATTGAAACTTCTACTATCATAATTGACTTGTACTCAAGCAAAAGTTTTTGTCATCACCTTGACACTTTACTTAACAATATGGAAAAAGTACTATTTTTATGGGAACAGAAAGTAGACACAAATTTCTGATTAAAAGAATTGTTGAATCATAGATTTAAAGATAGAACAAGCCATGAAATCCGAACTCATCACTCACTCTTTACTCTTCCCTTCCCTTCACACATAGTATACCAAAGAGATATGGAGAAGTTAAATAATATTGCTTTTTGTTCACCCTAAAGTTATAATGAGACAAGACTTGAACCCAGAGCTTCTCAGATTCAATGGCCAACATTTCTTGTAAATTGTTTGGCACTTACATATGAGGAGTTTGACACTTACATATTACATAATACCATCATTATGAGTCAACATGGTTTTGTGCCACAGTTTTCCTTTATTGTCCTGCCTCAGTTTCCCTACTGGTTCTGCCTCAGTTTCCCTAATGGTTTTGCCTCAGTTTCCATAAATTATCCTGTCTCAGTTTCTCTGAATTGTTTTGCCTCAGTCTCCCTGGTTGCAACCTCTCTTTTCTGGCCATTAGAACTGAGATAATTAGGGCTGTGGAGATGTGATATTCTAAAAGATAAAACTCCACAAGTCCTATCTCAGTTACCTAATTGGTATCTCTAAGTTTCAGACTTCCTGGCTCTAGTTGGACACCTCCTAAGTCCTCTCAATTTGTAAGAATTTATGGTCCTACCCCCAACCTGTCAGAACCAGATTGATGGTCTCTGCCTGGAGAGTCCTGCTCATCAGAGCTTGAACTCTATTCCCCCCCCCCACACACACACACCTTTGTTTAGCTATCCAAGCTTGGAGCTATGTATGGAGCTCAATGACATATATATATATATATATATGCCATTGAGAACTCACATTCACTGCTAGATGCTTTGTGACATCAGCCCTGGGGGCAATATGTCTTCAGCACAATATCTCCCTCTTAGAAATCCAAATAAAATATTAAAAACTCTCTAATCTCTACCTTGCCTCAGTCTCTCCAGCATTACAATGGTACAATTCAGATTAATGGAAGTGGAATTAGGAATTCAAAACCCACCTCTCTATGAGTCTGAGAAAATCCCCTAACTTCTCTGGTCCTCAATTTCCTCATCTAAAATGAAGGTGTTGGATACAGTGACTGCTAAGTTTCCTTCTGACATTAAAGTTTGTGATTTTATAAACTTTGTCTCATTTTAATTAATCACTGGACACATTTTTAGCTATCTTTGAAATCAATTTGTACTTTCTTTTGTAGATGAAAGATACTTAATATGATGGTAATCATAATTTGAAAAGATATGTGTTCAAATGATTTTTTTAATAATTATAACTTTTTATTGACAGAACCCATGCCTAGGTAATTTTTTACATTATCCCTTGCACTCATTTCTATTTCAACTTTTCCCCTCCCTCCCTTCACCCCCTCTCCCAGGTGGCAAGCAGTCCTATACATGTTAAATGTCACAGTATATCCTAGATACAATATATGTGCACAGAATTGAACAGTTCTCTTGTTACACAGGAAGAATTGGATTCAGAAGGTAAAAAACTGAGGAAGAAAAACAAAAATGCAAACAGTTTACATTTATTTCCTGGTGTTCCTTCTTTGGGTGTAGCTGCTTCTGAACATCATTGATCAATTGAAACTGAGTTAGATCTTCTCTTTGTTGAAGAAATCCACTTCCATCAGAATACATCCTCATACAGTATTGTTGTTGAAGTATATAATGATCTCCTGGTTCTGCTCATTTCACTTAGCATCAGTTTATGAAAGTCTCTCCAAGCCTCTCTGTATTCATCCTGCTGGTCATTTCTTACAGAACAATAATATCCCATAATATTCATATACCACAATTTACCCAACCATTCTGCAATTGATGGGCATCCATTCATTTTCTAGTTTCTAGCCACTACAAACAGGGCTGCCACAAACATTTTGGCAAATACAGGTCCCTTTCCCTTCTTTAGTATCTCTTTGGGATATAAGCCCAGTAGTAGCACTGCTGGATCAAAGGATATGCACAGTTTGATAACTTGTGGGGCATAATTCCAGATTGCTCTCCAGAATGGTTGGATTCGTTCACAACTCCACCAACAATGCATCAGTGTCCCAGTTTTCCCGCATCCCCTCCAACATTCATCATTATTTTTTCCTGTCATCTTAGCCAATCTGACAGGTGTGTAGTGGTATCTCAGAGTTGTCTTAATTTGCATTTCTCTGATCAATAGTGATTTGGAACACTCTTTCATATGAGTGGAAATAGTTTCAATTTCATCATCTGAAAATTGTCTATTCATATCCTATGATCAAATGATTTTTTTTGGCAACAACCCTACTTCATAAAAAAAGGGACATGAATAAAGCTCTGGTGGGAAGAAAATAAGAATGATGGCCAGAATACAGGCAGCACTGTATGGGAATAGTGAGAAAGTCTTTTAGGAGCTTTTAAAGTACTTTACAGTCTGGTCCCATCCTATCTTTCAGCTTTATTATTTTTTGTGGGGAAGGGTAAATACTTTCTTTTTTATTTTTCTGGTTATACACATACATTCATTTCTTTATACACGTCTTTATGAATCATATTGGGAAAGAAAAGTCAGAACAAAAGGGGGGAAAACAAACTGAAGAAAAGGGGGCAAAGTAAACATAGCATACATTGATTTACATTCATTCTCCATTATTCACTCTCTGGATGCAGATGGCATTTTCTATCCCAAAGTTTATGAGAAGAACCAACTCTTTCATAGTTATTGCTGCTTGCTGTTACTGTGAACAATGTATTTCTGGTTCTGCTTGTTTTCTCAGTATCAGTTAGTATAAATCTTTCCAGGAATTTCAAAAATCAGTTTGTTCATATTTTTTATAGAACAATAATATTCCATTACTTTCATAATCCATAAATAATGTCTTTCCCTAGAAAATAGGCATCTACTCATTTTCCAATTCTTTGCCACCACAAAATTTCAACTTTCTTATTAAATATTACTCCTCTCCGCATACCTGATAGTTTCATCACATCAGTTTTCTTGCAATTGGTCATATAGGACACCCACTCATTATCTCTGTGCTTTTACATAGTGTTTGGAAAGCACTCTCTTCCCACCTTTGTCTCCTTGTATTTCTGATTTCCTTCAAGACTCTACTCAAGTTAAAACTTTAGAATGAAAAATTTCCCGGTTTCCCTAATTACTATGCCTACTTCTCTTTCCAAGTTGCCTTATATCCATTTTTATGTATTTTTATACAGATACGTGTCTTCCCCATTAGAATGTAAGCTCCTCTAATCACTCCCCCCTTCTCTTATCTTTTCCCCTACTGTTTCTGCCTTCTCTTCTATCCTATCCCTCCCTTTTCTTTTCATCTTTCTCCTCCTACTTCTTTATAAGGTTATGTAAATTTCTGTACTTAACTGAATGATTAAATTATTCCCTCTTAAAGCCAAAACTGATGAGATCAAGCTTCAGACAATGGTCATCCTTCTCTCTTCTTTCCTTCCATTTTAATAGGTCTTTTGAACCCCTTCATGTGAATTATTTTTTCCATTCTATCTCCTCTTTCCTCTTTTTTTCCAATATGGACCTTTCCCCATCCCTTAATGTCTTTTTTTGATGTCATCACATCAGAGTCTATTCACAAGCATACTGTCAGTCTACAGACACCTTTTTTGCCCAAGTGGCAGATATAGTTTGCAAGAATTACAGATGTTGTTTTTTCCTGTAAAATGTAAACAGTTTAACTTTAAATAAATATTTTCCCCGTTTACCTTTTGGGGATTCTCTTGTTTCCTGTGTTTGTAAAAATTCTGTTTAGTTCTGGTTTTTCAACAGAAATGACTGAAACTCTCTTATTTTATCGAAACTCCATTACCTCCTCTGAAAGATGATGCTCAGTCTCCTGGGTAGTTAATTCTTGGTTGTAAGCTCATGTCCTTTTCCTTCTGGAATATGGTATTCCAGGCTCTCTTCATTGTAGAATCTTTATTTTAGAACCTTCAAAATCCTGGTTAATTCTAACAGTTGCTCTTTGATATTTGAATTTTTTTTTGTCTGTCAATTTGCAGTATTTTTTCCTTGAGCTTATAGCTTTGAAGTCTTGCAATAATGTTTCTTGGGTCTTTCCTTGTAGGATCACTTTTAAGAGATGATTGATAAATTCTTTCAATGAGTATTTCCCTTCTGTTTCTAGAATATTGGGGCAGTTTTCCTTAATGGCCTCTTATAGAATGCTATCCAGGCCCCCTTTTTTTTTTTTTTTTTTTTTTTTGGTTATGACCTTCAAGAAGGCCAATAATTTTTAAATTGTCTCTTCTGGATCTATTTTCCCAGTCAGCCATTTTGCCAATGAGGTATTTCACATTTTCTTCCATTTTTTTCATTCTTTTTAGATTCGTTGATCGATTCTTGCTGTCTCACAGAGCTATTAGATTCCATTTACCCAGTTGTAGTTTTTAAAGTGTGCTTTTCTTCAGTTATCTTTTGTATCTCCTTTTCCATTTGATTTATTCTATTGTTTAAGGAGTAGTTTTTCTCAGACTTTTTTTTTCTTCTTGTTCCATACCATTGACTCTCTCATGCACACTTTTTCATTTCTTTTCTCATTTTTCCTTCAACCTCTCTTATTTGCCTTTTAAAGTCTTTTATGAGCATTTCCAAGGATTCTCTTCAAGCCTAAGACCAATTTATATCACTCTTTGAGATTTCTTCTGTGGACACTCTGTCCTCCTCGAATTTGTGTTTTGCTTTACCCTGTCACCATATTAGCTTTCTATGGTCACGGTTATTTTATGTTTTTTTTCTTCCTTTTCTTTTGGTATTTCTCTCTCTCTCTCTCTCTCTCTCTCTCTCTCTCTCTCTCTCTGTCTGTCTCTCTCTTTTACTTTTAAAGTGGAATTCTGCTCCTAGGGTAAAGGTGGTGTCCCAAGCTTCCTGTGAACTCTGAGCACAGGGGTTCTCTTTGTTTGTAGGGGTTAACTTTGCTTGCTCTGTTCAGGAAACAGCCTGGTTTCCCAGAGTTTGCCTTCTGAGCTGAGACTGGAAGCTGCCCCACTTATTTACTCCTCTACTGAGGCAGGACTGAGGGTCTTAGTTGATGATTTGCTGTGACTAAGAGCCTTCTACTGGTTTTCCCAGAGTCTATATGACCTGGGCTGTACACCCTTTTCACCCCAATGAGATTGGCCTTTCTTGAAGTTTTTTTCAGTCTATCTTGAGCTGGAGAGTAGTTTCATTCCATCAGACCTGTTCATGTGGTTTTCAAGGGAAACTGGGAAAATTTGTGCAGCTTCCTGACTTTACTTCATCATCTTGGGTGAAGATTCAGAATCTAATCTTTGATTCTGAAATAATAATTTCCAGAAATAAGGTTTCAAGTATATTTTCCTCTAGTCAGAGTACATAAAGCACACTACATTCTGTTCTTATTATCAGATTTTAGGAAGTACATTGATAAGTGAAAGAAGAATCAGTGGAAGACCTAATATTAATATTTTAAAAACCAAAAGTGTTGAAGAATTGGGGCAGCTAGTTGGTGCAGTTGATGGAGCACCAGCTCTGAAGTCAGGAGGATCTGAGTCAAATGTGATGTCAGACATTTAATACTTCCTAGCTGTGTAACCCTGGGCAAGTCACTGAATCCCAGTTGCCTCAGCAAAAAAAAAAAAAAAAAAAAAAAAAAAAAAAAAAAGATTGAAGAATTTTATAAATCGATGAAGAATGAAATGAGCAGAAGCAGAAGAACTATATGGTATTCTAAAGACAATCAACTCTATAAGGATGATTATCAATCAAAAAGCCATCCATTATTCCAGACAGATGATGGACTTGGGACATGGCCAATGGGGAATTTTGTTTTGCCTTACTATGTATATTTGTTAGAAAGCATTCATTTTCTTTTTCTTTTCTAGCATTATGGGGGTAGGATGAAGAGAAATTGTTATTTATTTAAAACAAATTTTAACAACAAAAATAATATAATATGAGGAATAAAGCATGCATACAAATATTTGCTATACAATGTAGAATTTGAAAAGGACAAAGGAGGGGTCTAAATAGGTGTTCTAAAGGAAACTCATTACTTCCAGAGGACCTCAGCATATTTTAAAGATAGTTCTGATACTACAATTTTTCAAGTGGAAGATGTATGAATATCTAAAGTGGTGTTCAGAAGTTGGGAAGAATTCTCAAAGAAGAAAGGAGCCAAATACTTCTTAAATAACAACTATGTATCAAACACTATTCTAAGTGATTTACAAAATTACCTCATTTGATCTTCACAACAATGATATGATGCAGTTGCTTTAATTATCATTATTTTACAGTCAAAAGAAACTGATGCAAATAGGATATAAGTCCAGAGTTATATAGCTAGTAAGTGTCTAAGGTCAAATTTGAATTCAGATCTTCCAGAGTATAGGTTCAGCAGTCTTTCCATTACACCACCTAGCTACTAAATAATTCATAAAAGAACAGGAGAAGGAAAAGGACTATATTTCTAGTTTATGTGAATTTGACATTATTAGATTACATTTCAGTGAAATTCAACAAACATTTATTAAGCTCCCCCATGGGCAAGCAAGGATTAAGTATTTAAGAGGGCCATTTCCTTTCTCTTATCCTATCTAACTTTTACTTTTTCTTTGAGCAAGGTCATTGAAATGTCAGGGATGCTGGCTGAAAGCATTAAATAAATCATTTGTCTATAGCTTGTCCAAGAGTTCCCCCTGTCCCATTTTGATTGTCTTCTTTGTATATCTTTTACTAATAGCTAAAGAAAATTAACCATTCTCAAGCCATACTATTGTGGCTTTGTTGCTTTATTTGGCATATTTATTGGATACACCCATTCCTTACTAGCCTTTAGGTACATTAACAAGTATACTAAAAAAAGATAGTCTCTGCTAGTTTTCACTTTGTTATACAACATAAGCATAAAATATATACATGTACAACATTTCAGTCCCCAAATTTGCAGGAATATCAGTTTATATATTTTAATTCTCCTTCTTGCTTTGGTGCCCTTTCTTTGCTTCAATCTGTTCTCTCTCTCTCTCTCTCTGTGTATATATATATATATATATATATATATATATATATATATATGTGTGTGTGTGTGTGTGTGTGTGTGTTGTATATGATATACGTGTATATACACACATATATACATACATACACACAGCTAAATATGTGTGTGTGTGTGTGTGTGTGTGTGTGTAGTTTTGGGGAAGATAAACACACTAATATCCTATTCATTGATTGGGCTGTGAATTGGTATGATCATTCTGGGATATAATTTGGAACTGTGCCCCAGAAAGTGCCTCAAGGAGGTCAGGCACAGAGGGAAAGGAACCATATGCACAGAATATTTATAAAAGTTTTTTTTTTTTTTTTCGTAACAAACTGTAAGCAAAAGAGGTACCTATCAATTGAAGAAAGGCAGGACAAAAAGCAGTATGTGAATGTAATAGAATTTTATTTTTCCATTAGCAATCATAAATATGATAAATTCAGAGAAATGTGGAAAGAATTACATGAACTGATGTAGAACTGAAGCAAAACCAGGAGAAGAATTTATGTAATGACTATAATAATAATGTGAGGAGAAACAAGTGACCAGAGTAGAGACTAATCATGACTAAGAGAATGATATTGAAGATATACATCCCATGTCTTGGCAGAGGTCTGGTGGACTAGAGACAGAACCAGATTCGCATTCTCAGGTACAGTCAAAATATTGTTTTGTTTGAATAATCATTACAAGGGATGGTTTCTACTAACGAGGAGTGGTTTGGATATTTCAAAATAAAATCAACCATTCCAAAATTAGATAGGATCAGACAAATCTCAAAGATCCTGAAAAAAATTGTTGCCTTTTAAAGAAATTCATTTCTGAGTATTCTTCCCTCTGAACACTTTTCCATGGAGGCAGTCTACGTGATTAAGATTCAGAAAATTATATCTGGCTCCACTACTTAGCTGACTATGTGGACTCCCTTAATTTCTCTGACTCGTAGTTTTCTCACCTATAAAACAGAAATAACTCTGTTTGTTCAACTTACAGAAATTGTGAGCATCAAACAAAACAATGTTGTTGAAAGATCTTTTAAAATATAAGGGGCTCTACAAATCAAAAGTATTATTGATGAAATGAGACCATTCAAAATGTTTCTCAACTTTCACCTTGGCAAATGTCAATGAAATAAAACATTCCTCTGATAACTCTCCTCTGTGTAAGTAAAATATCAGGCTAAGTATTTGTTCATTTTCTAATGCCAGAGAATGCCATTATAACTTTGTAAATGCAATAATTTATTACCCTAAAGATTTCACAACAGAATATAAGTTACTGTATGGACAAAAAAAAATCCACCTTGCTCTACTATTTTATTAGCGGTAAAATATTTCTCAACAGTCTCTTCCATCAGAGATCAATGTCACTAAGAAAGGACTCACCTAAAATCCAACCTTCTTAAAGAGCCTTTTCTTAATCATGCTCAAAGTTAGTGCTTTTCCATTGAGATTCCTTCCATTTTGTCCTACATATATCTTGTATGTACATAGTTGTTTACATTATCTCTCTCCTAATAAACTGTGAGCTGAATGTTGACAGAGAAAGTGGAGAAATATTTTTCCATTGAAGTTACAAGAAAATAGTAGAACAAGGTCAATTTTTTTTTGTTCAAACATTTTGTGAGCTGCTTGATGATAAAGGATGACCAAAATGGAGTAGTTATAATTGGAAGGTTTATAGAAATACACATACAGTGATAAATACCACTGGTATTTTTACAGTGATACCACTGGTACACTATGACATCACACAATCACTATGAAAAACAATTTGGAATTAGTCAAAGAAAGTAAATTGTGTACCCATGTCTTTTAACCCAGAGATTCCACTGCTGGTCATGTACTCAAAGAGGTCAGTGAAAAATAAAAAGGTCCACATACTCTAAAATCTGTCATACCTTTTATAGTGGACAATATCTGGAAATGAAATAGATGTCCATTATTTGGGGAATGTATAAAAAATTGTGATTCATTACTGGAATGGAATGACACTGTGAAATGACCAATTTTAATATAGATGCATGGGACAACTTACATGAACTGAAGCAGAGTAAATAAGCAATAAATAAGCAAAATAAATAAACAAAAGCAAAAAAACCCCACTATATACAATAATTATAATAATATAAATGGAAAGAACAAAACAATTAAAAGTGAACATTGCAAAATTAGAGAACATGCATGGTTTCAATGAAGAGATAAAAGGAAATATCTACTCTTTTGTAGAGATAGGGAGATGAATAGCTATAGAACTTCACATATATTGTGACATTTTTCTTTATTTTTTTTAATGCATTGATGAGTTTGGCTGACATTTTTCTGATTTATTTTAAAGAAAATTGCTTTACGTGGGGTGACTTTCTGAGAGAGGAAAGAATATACAGGAAAATTTAGGTGATGTAAAAAGGGATAGTATCAGGTTTGGATTTTTTAAAATAAAAGTATGAAAGTAGGGAAACAGCTTGATATGATGGATAGAAGGCTGATACTATTCCATTTCTGCCCCTCTGTCATTGTCACTGTATCACCTTATGCAAGTCACGTAACCTTTCAATTACTCAGGCAACTTCCTAAGAATCTAAATTGCATAATCACTGCTGATCTGCTTTGGAAGAGAAAGTTTCCTTAAGTAGAGTTCCCAATGTAAATATAATCCCAGATCAAGATAGAAAAACAAACAAACAAACATGAAAATGCTGTATAGGACAATTTATAATGATTTCTATCATTTCCCTCTTTTTTTCAAAGTTGTTAGCCTGTTTAGTATTTTTCTATTCAAAACAAAACACTTTTCCCAGGAATTCTGGATAGGCTAGATTTTGCTGATTTGGGGATAGCTGTTGTTCATTGTCTGAGATCTGTTTCTGTATCTGAAAAATGAGAATGAAGGAATGAAGATTCTTGCCACCTAGTATGTAAATATATATCTCTATTTCTATCAGATGACAACAACGGAAAGAAATATCACTATAAATATCAGATCTAATGAATCATGGTTAATTTAGAAAAAATACAAGACTTCCCACAGCTGAGGTTTTAAAAATAGTCTTTATCTACAAAAGATGTAAAACTTTGCTTTGCTTTTTGGGTTTCTAAAACATCGTTTTTTTTTATTATAATAACTTTTTATTGACAGAACCCATGCCAGGGTAATTTTTTTATAACATTATCCCTTGCACTCACTTCTGTTCTGATTTTCCCTCCTACCATCCACCCCCTCCCCTAGATAGCAAGCAGTCCTATATATGTTGAATATGTCATAGTATATTCTAGATCCAATATATATGTGCAGAATTGAACAGTTCTCTTGTTGCACAGGGAGAATTGGATTCAGAAGGTAAAAATAACGTGGGAAGAAAAAGAAAATGCAAACATTTTTTCCCAGTGTTTTTTCTTTGGGTGTAGCTGCTTCTGGCCATCATTGATCAATTGAAACTGAATTAGGTCTCTTTGTCAAAAAAGTCCACTTCCATCAGAATACATCTTCATACAGTATTGTTGTTGAAGTATATAATGATCTCTGGTTCTGCTCATTTCACTTAGCATCAGTTCATGTAAGTTTCTCCAAGCCTCTCTGTATTCATCCTGTTGGTCATTTCTTACAGAACAATAATATTCCATAACATTCATATACCACAATTTACCCAACCATTCTCCAATTGGGCATATGTTCATTTTCCAGTCTCTGGCCACTACAAACAGGGCTGCCACAAACATTTTGGCACATACAGGTCCCTTTCCCTTCTTGAGTATCTCCTAGGGGTATAAGCCCAGTAGTAGTACTGCTAAGTCAAAGAGTATGCACAGTTTGATAACTTTTTGGGCATAATTCCAGATTGCTCTCCAGAATGATTGGATTCGTTCACAACTCCTCCAACAATGTATCAGTGTCCCAGTTTTCCCGCATCCCCTCCAACAATCATCATTATTTTTTCCTGTCATCTTAGCCAATCTGACAGGTATGTAGTGGTATCTCAGAATTGTCTTAATTTGCATTTCTCTGATCAATAGTGATTTGGAACACTCTTTCATATGAGTGGTAATAGTTTCAATTTCATCTGAAAATTGTCTGTTCATATCCTTTGACCATTTGTCAATTGGAGAATGGCTTAGTTTCTTATAAATTAGAGTCAGTTCTCTATATATTTTGGAAATGAGGCCTTTATCAGAACCTTTAACTGTGAAGATGTTTTCCCAGTTTTTTGCTTCCCTTCTAATCTTGTTTGTTTGTACAGAAGCTTTTTAATTTGATTAATCAAAATTTTCTATTTTGTGATCAATAATGGTCTCTAGTTCATCTTTGATCACAAATTTCTTCCTCCTCCACAAGTCTGAGAGGTAAATTATCCTATGTTCCTCCAATTTATTTATAATCTCATTCTTTATGTCTAAATCATGGACCCATTTTGATCTTATCTTGGTACACAGTGTTAAGTGTGGATCCATGCCTAATTTCTGCCATCCTAATTTTCAATTATCCCAGCAGTTTTTGTCAAATAATGAATTCTTATCTCAATAGTTAGGCTCTTTGGGTTTGTCAAACACTAGATTGCTATAGTTGACTATTCTGTCTTGTGAACCTAACCTGTTCCACTGATCAACTAATCTATTTCTTAGCCGATACCAAATGGTTTTGGTGACTGCTGCTTTATAACATAGTTTTAGATCAGGTACAGCTAGGCTACCTTCATTTAATTTTTTTTTCATTAATTCTTTTGAGATTCTCGACCTTTTATCATTCCATATGAATTTTGATGTTATTTTTTTCTAGATCATTAAAATATTTTCTTGGAAGTCTGATTGGCATATCTCTAAATAAATAGACTAGTTTAGGGAGTATTATCATCTTTATTATATTCGCTTGGCCTATCCAGGAGCACTTAATATTTTTCCAATTATTTAACTCTGACTTTATTTGTGTGGAGAGTTTTTTTGTAATTTTGCTCATATAATTCCTGACTTTCCTTTGGTAGACAGATATCCAAATATTTTATGCTGTTGACAGTTATTTTGAATGGAATATCTCTTGCTGTTGGATTTTGCTGATGATGTATAAAAATGCCGAGGATTTATGGGGATTTATTTTATACCCTGCAACTTTGCTAAAGTTATGAATTATTTCTAATAACTTTTTAGTAGAATCTCTGGGGTTCTCTAAGTATACCATCATATCATGTGCTAAAAGGGATAGTTTGGTTTCCTCATTGCCTATTCTGATTCCTTTAATCTCTTTCTTGACTCTTATTGCCGAGGTTAGTGTTTCTAATACAATATTGAATAATAATGGTGATAGTGGGCAACCTTGCTTCACTCCAGATCTTACTGGGAAAGGTTTCAGTTTTTCCCCATTGCATATGATGCTTACTGATGGTTTTAAATATATGCTCCTGACTATTTTAAGAAAAAGTCCATTTATTCCTTTACTCTCAAGTGTTTTTATTAGGAATGGATGTTGGATTTTATCAAATGATTTTTCTGCATCTATTGAGATGATCATATGTTTTTTGTTAGTTTGGTTATTGATATAGTCAATTATGCTAATAGTTTTCCTAATATTAAACTAGCACTGCATTCCTGGTATAAATTCTACTTGGTCATAGTGTATTATCCTGGGGATGATTTTCTGTAATCTTTTTGCTAATATTTTATTTAAGATTTTAGCATTGATATTCATTAGGGAGATTGGTCTATAATTTTCTTTCTCTGTTTTCAGCCTACCTGGTTTAGGTATCAGTACCATATCTGTGTCATAAAAGGAGTTTGGTAGGACTCCTTCAATCCCTATTTTTTCAAATAGTTTATATAGCATTGGAGTTAATTGTTCTTTAAATGTTTGGTAGATTTCACATGTAAATCCATCTGGTCCTGGGGATTTTTTCTTAGGGAGTTGGTTAGTAGCTTGTTCTATTTCTTTTTCTAAGATGGGACTGTTTAGGATATTTACTTCTTCCTCTGTTAATCTGGGTAAGCTATATTTTTGAAGGTATTCATCCATTTCATTTTAGTTGTCGAATTTATTGCCATAAAGTTGGGTAAAGTAATTCCTAATTATTTCTCTAATTTCCTCTTCGTTAGTGGCGAGTTCTCCCTTTTCATTTTTTAGCAATTTGATTTTCCTCTTTTCTTTTTTTTAATAAGATTTACTAAGGGTTTGTCTATTTTGTTGGTTTTTTCATAGAACCAACTCTTAGTTTTATTAATTCAATAGTTTTTTTACTTTCAATTTTATTGATCTCTCCTTTTATTTTTAGAATTTCAAGTTTAGTGTTTGACTGGGGGGTTTTAATTTGTTCCTTTTCTAGCATTTTTAGTTGCAAGCCCAGTTTGTTGACCTTCTCTTTCTCTATTTTATGCAAGTAGGCCTCTAGAGATATGAAATTTCCCTTTATTACCGCTTTGGCTGCATCCCACACATTTTGGTATGATGTCTCATTATTGTCATTTTCTTGGGTGAAGTTATTAATTATGTCTATGATTTGCTGTTTCACCCAATCATTCTTTAGTATGAGATTATTTAGTTTCCAATTATTTTTTGGTCTACTTTCCCCTGGCTTTTTGTTGAGTGTAATTTGTATTGCATTGTGGTCTGAAAAGGATGCATTTACTATTTCTGCCTTACTGCATTTGAGTTTGAGGTTTTTATGTCCTAATATATGGTCTATTTTTGTATAGGTTCCATGAACTTCTGAAAGAAAGTGTACTCCTTTCTGTCTCCATTTCGTTTTCTCCAGAGATCTATCATATCTAACTTTTCTAGTATTCTATTTACCTCTTTGACTTCTTTCTTATTTATTTTGTGGTTTGATTTATCTAATTCTGAGAGTGCAAGGTTGAGATCTCCCACTATTATAGTTTTGCTGTCTATTTTTTCTTGCAGCTCTCTTAATTTCTCTTTTAAGAATTTAGATGCTACACCACTTGGTGCATATATGTTTAATATTGATAATGCTTCATTATCTATGCTACCCTTTAGCATGATATAGTGTCCTTCCTTATCTCTTTTAATTAGATCAATTTTTGCTTTTGCTTGATCTGAGATCAGGATGGCTACCCCTGCTTTTTTGACTTCACCTGAAGCATAGTAGATTTTGCTCCAACCTTTTACCTTTACTCTGCATGTATCTCCCTGCTTCAGGTGTGTTTCCTGTAAACAACATATTGTAGGATTCTGGCTTTTAATCCATTCTGCTAACCGCTTCCTCTTTGTGGGGGAGTTTACCCTGTTCACATTTATGGTTAAAATTACCAATTCTGTATTACTTGCCATTCTTGTTAACCCCTATTTATGCTTTTCTCCCTTCTTTCCCCCTTACTCCCCTTCCCAGTATTAAACTTGTGAGCCCCACTTGCTTCTCACAGCCCTCCCTTTTTGGTATCCCTCCTCCCCACCTTAGAGTTCCTCCCACATCTTATTCCTTTCCCTCACAGTTTCCGTATTTCCTTCTGCTTAGCTTATTCCTTCCCTTTTCACTTTTCCCTTCTCGCTTTTCAATGAGATGTGAGAAGTTTCACCATAAATTGAATATATGTCTAAAATTTTTTCTCTTAAAGCCAATTCTGATGGCAGCAAAATACCCACTATATTCATCCCCCTCCATTCTTTCTCTCAGATATAATAGGTTTCCTTTGCCTCTTTCATGAGACGTAGTACCCCCACTTTACCCTTTTTCTGGTACAATGTCCTTTCCACCTCTAGTTTCTAGAGCAAGGTATACATGTATTCTTTATACATCTTTACAGCAGAAATATAGTTCCCAAGATTTCTTTTTACCTTTTTTAGGTTTCTTATATTTGTAGATCAAACTTCTTGCTAAGTTCTGTTTTTTTCATCAAAAATAGGTGAAATTCACTTATTTCATTGAATGACTATCTTCTTCCCTGGAACAAGATGCTCATTCTGGCTGGGTAAGTTATTTTTGGTTGCATACCGAGTTCCTTAGCCTTTCAGAATATCATATTCCAGGCCATTCGATCTTTTAATGTGGATGCTGGTAGATCTTGGGTGATCCTTACTGTGGCTCCTCTATATTTGAATTGGGTTTTTTAGCTGGTTGGAATATTTTTTCCTTCGTTTGAGGGTTCTGGCATTTGGCCACTATATTTCTTGGTATTTTGATTTTAGGATCCCTTTCAGTAGGTGATCGATGAATCCTTTCAATGTCTATTTTACCCTCTGTTTCTATCACTTCTGGACAGTTCTCTTTGATAATTTCCTGGAAAATAGTGTCCAGGCTCTTTTTTTCATCATATTTTTCTGGGAGTCCAATAATTCTCAGACTGTCTCTTCTAGACCTATTTTCCAGGTCTGTTGTTTTCCCAAGAAGGTATTTCACATTTTTCTCCATTGTTTGATTTTTTTGGTTTTTCTTGACTGATTCTTCTTGTCTCCTCGAGTCATGCAATTCCATTTGCTCAATTCTGATTTTCAATGAAGTGTTTTCTTCACTCACTTTTTTATCTTTTTCTAATTGTCCAATTTGTTCTATGGAATGTTTTTCCATTTCGCCAATTTTATTCTTTAGAGAGCTATTTTCTGTTTCCAGTTCACTAATCCTATTTTTCAAGGATTTGATTTCTTTATCCACTCTGTCTTTAAATAAGTGGGATGACTTCTCCAGACTCTCTTGCCAAGTCTCCCTCTCCTTTTCCCATTTTTCTTCTAGCTCTCTTGTGAGAGCCTTTTTAATTTCTTCTATGAGATTCATCTGTGCTGAGGAACAGATGATCTCCTTCTTTAGGGATTCACCTGGAGACAGTCTGTTTTTAGTCTCCTCAGGGTTTAGAGTCTGCTCTCTGTCCATATAAAAGCTGTCGATCCTTAAGGCCCTTTTCAATTTTTTGCTTATTTTGTCAGAGAAGAATCAGAGACAAACTAGCTAAGAAAAAAAGAAAAAAACCCCAAATGGAATCTGCTTTTTTGGGGGGAGGGGCTGGGTGGTGTTACCGAGCTTCCGCTACAGACTGTGGGGGCAGCAATGAGGCACTAGCAGGACTGTGCTGCGCCTGCGTTCCGAGACTCTGAGAGCGTGCTGAGACGCTATGGGGGAAGGGTGGCCAGGTCCTGGGAAACTCCAGCTGTTTGGGGTTGTATTCTTCAGCCCCAGTGTTTTTAGCTTCTCTGCTGGGCTACTGACTTGCTGTCAGGGCAAAGTATCCAAGCCTGTAGCAAAGCTCTCCCCGCAGAGACAGCTGAGATCACACCCCAACCCCCTCCAGTCTGCTTAGTTGTGAGCTGCTTGCCGAGCTCTTGCTGCCGCTGCCCTCAGCCTGTGCCCAATCTAAAACCGTCCCACCCTCGAGCAAAAACAGACCTTTCCTGGTGAATCTCAAGGATGTCTTCTCTTGGTAACTATTTGTAGGTTTTTTTTTTTCAGTCAAGCATTAATTCAGAGGCTTGTAATGAGATGGATTCTGAGAGAAAATGCGGAGCTTACACAGCTGTGTGCCTCCTCACAGTCATCTTGGCCAGAAGTCCCTAAAACATTGTTTTAAGGTCAAGTGCTCTGTACTTTGAACCATAGTCTGCTCAATGATAAAGATGTCTGTTGAAGATAAGAAAGGTTCATTTGTCTTAAAACCCAAGAAACCAAGAAACCAGAGCAAAATTACAGAAACTTAGACTAGAAAGGCCCCATAAAGGTCATATCATCTAACTCTCAAGCTGATTACATTATGGGATAAGAAAATTTGTGTTTCTATGAAAAACAATGCAATATAATAGAAAGGAAACAATATTTGGAATCAGAAGGTGTGAAATTATGTCCTTTCTGGAACATAATTCTAATCTGTGTGATTGTGAGGAAATTACTTACTTTCTCCAAATTTCCAGTTTCCTCATATACATATAATAAGGATATTAATATTTGTAGTATTAAAAGAATTTGATGCAAGAAATTAAAAAGTGAGGAAGAATAATCTTTCCAAAATAACTGGGCAAGTTAATCAATACTGGAAGCAATGGATTCTTTTACTTGGTTTAAAGAAAGGCTATGTTGGGGCAGCTAGGTGATGTAATGGGTAGAACACCAGCACTGAAGTCAGGAGGACCTGAGTTCAAATCTGACCTCAGACACTTAACTCTTAGCTCTGTGATCTTGGGCAAGTCACTTAACCCCAATTGCCTCAGCAAAAAAAAAAAAAAAAAAAAAAAGGCTATGTGACTCACATGGAGATAGCCAAGGCTGGTGGCAGGAAGCAGGAGACAAGGGTAACCAAGAATGGACTTTAGGGGGGCACCCACATCTCATTCTAGGATATCGTTTAATACTTTCAAGGTGAAAAAGCCAAATTAGAGAAGGGAAAGAACTAGGGAATTTACCAGAGCATTGCAGGTGATATACTCTTTATACTAAGACAATAAGAGGCAGGTACAGATAGTTCTGTGCCAGGCTTTGTCTTGGACTTTGAGCATCATCATGCCTCCTTAAGTTCAATGGCTGGGCCTGTTGTTATTCTATGCCTAGTGGGTAAGTTTGGAATGCTGAAGAGAGTACCATGTTTTACAATCAAGGATTCACTGTGATTTCCCACCACTGAACTTATAAATCTTTGTCATTGTTCAGTAATTCCTGACTTTTCATGACCTTATGTGAGGTTTTCTTGGCAAAGATATCGAAGTGGTTTGCACTCCAGTATGAAGAAACTAAGGCAAACAGGGCTAAGTAACTTGCCCAGCTTCCACACAACAACTAAGTATCTGAGGCTTGATTTGAACTTAGCAAGATGAGTTTTCCTCTATCCATAGGTAGCTATAAATCAGAAGGGAAGAAAATGCTTAGGTTGTAGAATTTTAGACCATAGAAGATAACTCAAAAGATTCCAGAACTATGTATTATCAAGCAGGAGAAAGAAGCATAGTTAGGAACATTGTTGCCTATCACAAAGAAGATGAATGCTGAAAATCCACCCCAGAGTTGGATTACCTATTTTACAGGGTTGCAGTAAAAAAAAAATGTGTTTTGTAAATCTTAGAATGCCAAAAAAAGAACATGAGCTTTTACCATTGTCATTATTCACTATCTATCTTTGCTCTCATGAACTGTTACCCTATGATACAACATCTTGTAAGAAAACTGGTACAAAAATATTATCTTACTGGGAGCACATGCATAAAACTTTATTTGTAGAGGGGGCATTGAGCCTCTATAATAATTTTAAATGCTTAGAATTCTTGCTCCAGGCAAATTTAACTTATTTCCCCCAAAAGTCACACATTTGTTCTACCTCACTTTCATTCGGTTACCTATTTAAAAAAAAAAGTGCTCACTATGGCAACCCTTCCTACAAAATGGTAATTTGTAATTTACTAAGAAAATGGAAACAAAACTCTCTCTCTCTCTCTCTCTCTCTCTCTCTCTCTCTCTCTCTCTTTCCTCTTTTCATCAACATACTTTTCTTTGCAGCCACTCACATTGGTACAGTCATAATACTAAAAGATCATTAAGGGGTGAAAAAGTTAGCTCATTCATTAAGGAGCTTCATGTGAACATTCAGTATTAGTGCCAGGTACTTTCTAGAATGGTATAATCCCTCAATAAGGGAAAATAATTGACTCCTTACTTGCCTTTTCTATGCCATATTAGCACACTTGAAAAACAAAGAGATAGACTCTCCAGGCAGAGGTCAACTCAAACTGACAACGTAGAGTCTTTTTGCAATTCCTAGAAATGGGATGTATTTGAAAACAGTGAAAAATGAAGAGAAGAGATGGAAGCTTAAAGGCAACCTCATATTCAAGCCAGTTCAAATTGCACTCTATGCCCCTGGGTATCTGTTCCACTCAGGAAACTTCAAAGCCTGCATGAGGAACAGCTGAGACACCAAGTTGGATAGATTGTGCTAACAATAGGCAGTGAGATACTCCCCTCCTTCTACAGGCATCTATATTGAACATATATGTGAGTTCACTGTACTTTCTGCTGTGTGCAAAGCAGGGAGAATATGGCAATTCTTCCTTTTTTCATTCTCTCTTTAATTTAGACATCTGTGTTTCAGAAAGAGATGTTTCTGTAACATCTGTGACTGGATGCACCATTTGTAGCCCCATTCGTAATTCAAGAACCCCAAAAGCAGTGCCTATTGTCACTTTCATTATTTTTTCCCCTCTGCTCCCTAACCTACTATGAATCCTCACTTGGCATTGAACAAAAACAAAATGTACCACAGGCCCAGGGCATGAATGGGATTAGGTTGTGCTCAAGACGAGTCAGACTGAAAAAAAAAGTACAGCTTAAAATGGTGACCCACCAGATTCCTTCTACCAGCTGTCTCCTAGCTCTTTTTCTGCCATGTGGGAGGGGACTGATTAAATGGGTAGCTGAGCCTCTAGGCACTCTTTACAAGGCTAATTTCCTGGGCATGGCATCATTTGTTCATTGTGCTGTCTTTTTGAAATGTGTGGCTATACTGTAAAGTAGCTTAATTTATTAGTAAGTTTATTGAGAGTAGGAATTATTTCATTCTTTCTGTCCCTGACACTTAGCATGTTGTTGTTTAGTCGTCCAACTCTTCATGACCCCATGTCATGGGGTTTTCTTGGCAAGGATACTGGAATGGTTTACCATCTCTTTCTCTAGTGGATTAAGGCAGTGCTCTAGTACCTTGTCCAGGTCCCTGGGAGCAGTTTTAAACTCATGTCATCCTAATGATGGGCCCAGCACTCTATCCACTATAGCCCCTGATTGCCTCCTAGGCAGAGACCACATTTGAACTCAAGTTTTCCTATGCATAGACTACTAGGTAGCACAGTAAAATGAGTACCGTGCCTGGAATTAAGAAGTCATCTTCATGAATTCAAATCTGACCTCAGATACTTACCAGCCAGTATGATCCTGGACAAGTCACTTAACTCTGTTTGCCTCAGTTTCCTCAACTGTAAAATGAGCTGGAAAAGAAAATAGCAAACCACTTCAGTATTTTTTAAACCCCACAAAGAATCGGACACAATTGAGAAGTAACTACAGTGAACTTCTTGAGCATAGTATGTCTGGTATATAGCAGATACTTGTTAATTGACTGGTTGATTAATTGAGGGCAAACACTCATCATTGTGACTTAATGAAGCTATAGCTGTTCTTCTAGACACATGGTTTTCAGTAAAAATATCTGATAAATTTAATTTAACAAAACAGCTTTTACTTTACAACTTTGTACATTGATACATTGTGTTTAGAAAAGGTTGTAAGAATATTATTAAATTAGTTCGCCCCTACTTTGTCAAATGTATTCTCTTGGATGATACATTTTGTTTGTTTTTTTAATTGTCATTTTTTATTATAGCTTTTTATTTACAAGATACATGCATAGGTAATTTTTCAGCATTGACAGTTGCAAATCCTTTTGTTCCAACTTTTTCCCTCCTTCCCCCCACCCCTTCCCCTCAGATGGCAGGTTGACCAATACATGTTAAATATGTTAAAGTATAAGTTAAACGCAATATATGTATACATGTCCAAACAGTTATTTTGCTGTACAGAAAGAATCGGACTTTGAAATAGTGTACAATTAGCCTGTGAAGGAAATCAAAAATGGAGGCAGACAAAAATAGAGGTATTGGGAATTCTATGTAGTGGTTCATAGTCATCTCCCAGAGTTCTTTCCCTAGGTGTAGCTGATTCAGTTCATTACTGCTCTGTTGGAACTGATTTGGTTCATCTCATTGTTGAAGAGAGCCACGTCCATCAGAAATGAGGATGATACATTTTGAACAATCGTTAGAGTTAGTTGGATCCAAAGACCTCTGCAGTACGATGTAATTGGCATTTCTACTTTCTATGAGGTGAACATTATCTAGATCATTGATAGTATATGGGAAAATTAGAATAGCTGGTCTTTCTTGTTAAAGAGAAAAGAAATAATCATATAGAATTGCTTCAATAACATCACAGAACGTGACTTTGCAAATACTTTTCTTCCAAGTCTGTCAGCATGCTTTGTTAAACATGGGTCATTATTTCTTGCAACTTATGCAACTGAAGAATATTATACACCTCTACTGAGTTGGAGAGAAAAATAAAGGCTATTTCTTAATTAATATTATCAGGTACAGTATGTGATTGTTTAAAGCTCTCTCAATACTGTTTTGTTGTTGTTGTTGTTGTTGTTTAAGCTAAGAAGATTTTTATAAAAGATGCAGAAAAACAAACAATTTAATTTTACAAGTATTTTATAGTCATGCACTGAAATTCTAGTCAAATACCTCCTTGTGGCATGGAAGTGACCCTGGATTCTTAAAGTATACACAGAACAATAAGAAGTTATTTTGATATTCACAAAAGAAGGAATTTTCCTGGGACAAGTGGTCCTAGAATAAATTGTATAATTCATAATTTTAAAAAATGCAAAACTTCAGTTAATATGGAGAAGGGTAAAGAGAAGCCTCTTTCGGGTGTTAAAGAAGTACATATATTGAATTTTACTCTCATTAAAATTTAATGCTCCATTGCAAAGCCTTCATAGTGCCACCTTAGTCATAGCTCTGAATATATACGAATAGAGCACAAACTATTATAGAATTTTAATGCTTCAAAAACAGATCTATAAATGACCTATTATTTGAGAATCAGTCTATCAGAATGTTGACTATAAGGGGATAATTTTTTTTGAAATCCATTTTAGTTTAGGAAGATGATCACCCAAAGAATGGATATGGTGCTGAAAAAAAGAGAATGGAGGAGACACATTGAAAGTCAAAAGTACTTAAATTATTATTCAATAGTTTATCACATGTAGGCTAAAAGCAGTGTCTTTCCTGAGGAGTTTTTCACCATATTCTCTGTTAAAAATAGAAGTAAAAGAATAATGATATATTTTGATGTTCTTTTTAGACCTTGTACCATATACTCAAGATCAATTTAGCACCTAACTATACTACTTTCCACTTTCCAGCACCCCAGAACCTTTGGTTTTTATATGACATGGTATTTGAGCAGGATGGCATTTCCACTTTCCAGCACCCCAGAACCTTTGGTTTTTATATGACATGGTATTTGAGGCAGGATAAAAGCATTAAGGGCTTTTATCGTTTTTGTTGTTGAGTTGTCTTCAACTTTTTGAGATCCCACTTGGAGTTTTTGTTGGCAAAGATATTGAAGTGTTTTGCCATTTCCTTCTCCAGCTAATTTTACAGCTGAGGAACTGAAACTAAGTGACTGGTGCAGGTTCACACAGCTAGAAGGTTTCTGAGGATGGATTTGAACTTGTATCTTCCTAACTTCGAGTTTAGCAATTTATATATACTGTATTACTTAGCTGCCTTATGACAAGTGCTTGACTGGGAGTATAGATGACCTGGATATAAATCCTTTCTTACATACAGCTAGCTATGTGATACTAGCCAAAGTTACTGAACCTCTAGTTCCTTATCTATAAAATGGGATCATAAATCTAGAACTGAAAGAAAACCCAAAGCTTTTCATATGACAAATAAGAAAATTGAGAGTCATGGAATTTTTGGGATTTGTCCAAGATTGCACAAATTATCACATGGTTTAGGATATGAATATAGATCATCTCATTTCATAGTTAGCATTTTTTACACTTCATTATACTAGGGATAATAGTTACTTTAGTATAAACCAATAGTTTTTTATACTAAAATGGCTTTTATAAATTTATTATAAAATATAAAATTATAAAAAGTATTATAAAATATTTTATACAAAAATAAAATAAAGGTTGGTGTGTGATTTAAATAAGATAATATTTGTAAAATGTCATATAAATATCAGTTATTATTCATTTTTCAGAATCCAGAAGTTTTCTCTATCATTATTCAGTTTCTTTTTATGCACTGAAAGGAACATTCTGTGAATAAAGATTCTACTCTTGGAAATACAATATTCTAAATTTTCAGTTTTAGGACCTTGATTTGTACAAAGTTGATTGTTATTATAATTCTATTGCTCCAAGGGAATTGTAAGAATTAAACTAATAATACCTCTCTTTAATCTTAAGTAAAAAAAAAGGGGGGGGGGAATATTTTCCCATTTTACAAATGAGAAAACTGAGACAAAAAGAGTTTATGTTTCAGTAAAATCACATTTCTTTGATCAGTCTTGTCTTTTTCTCCAGAAATTACCCCAATTCTGTTACAAGGTGATCATTTTATTCCATCACAACAGCTAATTTAACTAAATAAAACTAAAAGTGTTCCTTATAACTAGGTAGTACAGGTGGAGAGAGCTCTGATCTTGGAATCAAAAAGACCTGAATTCAAATCTGGCCTCAGACACTTACAAGTCATATGTCTCTGGGCAAGTTACCAATCCTGTTTGCCTCAGTTTTTTTTCCTGTAAAATGAGCTGAAGGAAATGATAAACAACTGCAGTATCTTTCCCAAGAAAACCTCAAATGAGATCACAAAGACTTAGGCAAGAGTAAAAATGACTGAACAATAATATTCCTCACTAAAGGCATAAAGAATTTAAAAAACAAACAAACAAACAAATACAGAAGTCTGTGAAGCATGAGGTATACTAAATAATTTGCACGTTGGTAGTTCCATAATTTCGGGTATGTGGATATGCCTAACACCAAAAAGTTGGGAAAAAATGGAAACTTCCATTCTATATATATGATTCTCATTCATGTTTTTCCATAAATCCTTCCAATATACTGATGACTTTTCTTTTTTTGTTGTTCTCTCAAGAATGCTGTTTGAGCTATCCATCTGGCATTTTACTCATAAGTCTAAATTTCAGGTTAACAAAAAGAGTTCCCTTTTAATCCACTTTTCCAATAATTTCAATCTCATCATGTACCTTAAGGAAAATCTTGTTCTTTTCATGGTCCTATAAGGACTGTTTGAACAGAAATTAAATGAATAAACAAAAGAGTGAATAACATTAATTATTTACTATCTGCTTATTAATATTGGGGAATGCATACATAAAAACATGATAGGAACTGTCTTCTAAGACCTGTTCTTCTATATATAAGGTGGTGATGGTAGTATTGATTACTACTTCCAGAGCAAGTACTGGAAAGAGATGAAGAGTTTATTTATGTTGTGGTCCAATATGGATGTTAAGCATATGGGCCACACTCTAGGGTCTGGTGCTGACTAGATATAACAAGGCATGCACATCATCTGGATGACCAACCATTCAATATAGTATAGACACAAAGTGGGAGTTGTAACAGTGATAGATAAATATCTTAAAATATGAAAACATAGGGTGCTATACCAGTACTATCACTAGTATGTTTTCATAAATCCCTGATTTCTTTTCTCTTTTTTCTTTTCTACTTAAATTTAGTTTTCAACTATTCTCTCTCTCTCTCTCTCTCTCTCTTTCTCTCCCCCCCCCCCCAGGTTATCTCATCCACACTGGAAGCAGTGACCACTCTTGTGTCTGACCTCAGTACTGATAGGAACAGGAGATTTAACTTCCTTAGGCAATTTGGCGGCCTTCCCTTAAGGGCCTCCCACACTGGTAGATAGACTTAGTGTGAACATTAGTTTGGCTTAGCATATTGCAGCTCAGAAATCTTGAGCTCAAGCTATCTGCCAGTCCTCTCTCTAGCAGGAATTAGAGGCATATGCCACAATGTCTGACTGGTTTCTTATAGAAAAGAAAATTTACTAGATTGAGCCTAGTTCCACCTAAGACAAATTTCTTGCTGTGAAATTATATATTTCAGTCTAAAATCAAACAGGGTCACAGAACTATATTCCTAAAGGACTTAAACTTCACCTCATATGAAAAGAATTCTAATATTAGTATCTCTTTGAACTAACAAGAAATGCTGGTTGCATTTACAGCTTATTTTGTTAAAGTTGGGGAGGAACCATTTAGCCTTCTTTAGCAAAAAGACCTTCTGTAATGCTATTTAAAAGCTTTGAATATAAGCTAGAATGAAATAGGCTTGCCAATGAACACCTAAAGAAAGTTTAATAGCTTTCTTCACAGACGATGAAAGAGTATTAAAGATCTTCTTTGGTTAATTTGGGATATAAACTTCTTTACAAATGGGAATGTCTGCAAATACAACATCATGCTATAACTTAATGCTCAGCTTAGGAAAGTAACAGAACTAACATTGAAAGCATCCACTGTATTGTAGTCTGCTTGTTATTAGTTTACTTGATAAGCAAATGGTCAGTCATAATAACAGCTTAATTCATGCATATATACATATGTATGCACATACATATATGCAAATATCTAACTATATGTACATGTGTGTACCTGTACATATATCACACACACACACATATATACATATACTCTCAAAAGGATTTGTAGTTATATTGTTTAACATGACTGTCCTTTCAATGGGACTCTCATCTACATAGTCTCAAATGTTTGCCACAAGTAATGTAATCATTTTTCTAGAAGCCTTCCTAGCTTTCTCTTGAATTTAAGAAAGAACACTTGGACTATACAGCCGGCATCACTTGATTTTGCCTTATGTCAAAAAATACCCATTACTATTATTCTCTGAAAGGCAAATAGATAAAGCAATGGATAGAATTCTGGACTGCCATTAAGACCTGAATTCAAATATGACTGTTTATATTGAAAAAATGGGCCTTTGTTATCATGAGAAATTTGAATTAAAGTGCTTTGAAATTTTCTGAAAGCAATCCTTTCTTCCCCTTTATAACTTTGGGAATAGTTTATTGTTTATATGTAATATATTCCTAGATAGACAAACAGATAAATAGATAGACTGATAGATATGCTCATTATTCATATATATTGTCTTCCAAGGGGCAAATCACCTTTTTTTCTTAGTTTTTCTTAGTTTCCTTATCTTCAAAAGGGAGATAATAATAGAATCTACTTTCCAGGTAAAGAACAAATGAAATAATATTTTAAAAGGCTTACTAGGATGCCTAGCATATAGTAAATGCTATATGTGTTAGTTTATTATTATTACTTTAGTCATGCTCAATAGGGTATTGGTTTAGATATATTTTAACATCTCAGCAATATACATTCTTTATCCATTTAGTCTTTCCTGTGTGGATGGACATATCTTAGACCTTTGAGTAATTATATATCTCTCTTCCTGGAGGTTTTGAAATGTCTTGGGGATTGACACCATCAATATCACATGATACATAAACAAGTACATTTGGAGAATGTCACTGTCTGTTGGGAATATGTTCTTAACCTGCAGCCTACATTTCATTGCATCTATTATAATAGTGGTTTTTTTTTTTGCCAAATCCTCCCATTTTATGCTTAATATGATATTAGCATAGAGAAGATCATTGAACAGGGATATTTCTATTATAATATCATCCAAAGAATCTTAAATTTTCTTAATATATAAATGAGAAACATCTTGTTATAATACTATAAAAAAGAACCTTTAAAGTAGCATTTTCTTCTGTCAGGTTGAATGCTTTTTCATAATCAACCAAACATAAGCACAAGGGTTTCTTCTATTCTCTATATCTCTCAGTAAATCCTGAGATAGTATCCATTATTGATCATCATTTGTGAAAACTTGCTTATTCCCGATGAAAACTATCAAGAATGCTCTAAATTCATATACAGAAGAACTTTATAAAGATTTAGTGTAAATAGTATAATAGCTAGATAAGTACCTATAGGCAATTGTGAATGTTTCATTGCTTACCTTTTGTTAACAATGATAAGATTATTTTTTCCCCTGTGGCTTTGCAGCTGTTCCTCTTTTAGATACCTCATACATTGATTCCTTAATTTCTCCTGTTTCTACCACTTACAACATGGATTTTAGATATATGTATTTTTATCTATCTCTCTATCTGTCTGTCTTTCCAATCCGGCTGCTTTTTCTTCATTGGTCACATTTTTCTTCTTCTGTAAGCACTTAAGGGACTGTGATTTTTTAGAACTTAAATGTGGAGGTTTCCTTATCCTTTATGAAGAAAAATGTTTGTTGTAATAATTTTCAAATATTTTTAAAATTTTTCTATTTGCTGTCCTTTTTCAGTATGTCCTTGGAATGACTTTGCTTAATTGGTTATCTTGAGAAGCTTTCCTTAAATTGGTTGCACCCTTCAATGGTTTTCTCTGCTTTTTGCTGTTCACTCATTTTCAGTATGTTCAACATTTTGTAACCATATTTGCAGTGTTTTGGCAAAGATACTGGAATGGTTTGCCATTTTCTTCTTCAGCCCATTTTGTAGATGAAGAAACTGAGGCAAACAGGGTAAAGTGACTTGCATACAGCTATTAAGTGTTTGAGGTCAAATTTGAACTGAGGAAGACGAGTCTTCCTAACTCCATGTTTGGTATTCTATTCACTGCACAACTAGCTGTGCCTTTTCTCTACTTGATGACAGAATAAAGCACATAATTGCCAGTCCTCTTGTTCAAGTTATTTTATATATGAGTTGATATTCTGACCTATGGATGTTGGGAGTCTTTCTTTAATTGAGAGGTAAATTAATTGTTTGTTGATTATGTTTCCTATTGCTCATTTGATCTAATTCTACCTAGTATTTAATAGTAGCATTTATAAAAAATTGTAAGATTTGCAAAGCACTTTATCTCATTTTATCTTCACAACAACTCTAAGAAGTAAGGATTATTATGATGATTTCCATTTTACAGATGGGAAAACTAAGGTTGTCAGTGGTCAGTGGACTTACCGCGTTACATAGTTAAAGATGAATTTGAACTCAGGTCTTTCTGACTCTGGGCCTAGTACTCTATTCATCATGTCTTATAATGAAATTTACAGAAGAATTTATTATAATCACTATCAATTATAATCACTAAAATCACAATCACTATCAATAAGCATTTTTGTTGTTCATTTCCTATTTTTTTATTTTCAGTGGTTCATTTAATAATTCTTAATAGACTGCTATATTTTTATCTTGTTACTATTGTCTCTTCTCACTTATAAATTCTGATTTTAGCTATGATGAGTCAGTGTTCTGACTGTGCATAGGGATGATTCCTTTGTCCCAAACAAGTCTTTTTTCATTTGTTAAAAAGTGATGAGTTTCACTTATTGTGATTGCTTGCCATATTCCAGTGCCTACTGCTAAATTGTTTTGAAGAAAATATTCATGATGTAAATCTATGAGGCTTTTTAAAAACTCTGTTTTTACCCCCCTTCATTTCTTTCTTTCAAACTATCATTTCCCACATATTTATCCTGACCCTCATTTTTGCCACATTTTTATTAAACTATAAAGTATCAGACATTTGTTTATTTGATATGAAGATTTTTTTCAAATTCTTCATAGAATCTCTCTACTACTTCATCTTATTTCCCTAGGATAAAAGATAATGATTACACTTTAAAATAAGAGGGCAAGCATAAATGTCTTATTAATATTTATTGAATGATTTCAAGAAACATTATTTCTTAGGACATATAGTTATTATAGATTGTAGTACTAATGTTAAGATTTTGCAACAAGATGTATATATGCTCATGATATATAGATATGTAGCTAGATAGATAAGTACATAGATAGATAAGATAGTTCCCAGCAGGATCTCCCTATTCCAATGAAATCAAAGGTCCACATAGATAAATGCATGAGAAAGGGATAAAATTAGAAAATAGGTACACATACGCAACCACACGTATGCACACAAACATTTCCTTTTACATCCAATTCTGTTACTGTTACCTCCTTTAAGATGTTTGTGAGGGATTCCCTGCATTAGATAAAAAGAAAATACACATTTAAATTTTAGGACCTTGCCTTAATTTGTCTAGGAATTCTGGATTTCCATGATATCATTTCCATTTTCAGCACATTTAACCCAGAGGAGAATTGCTTATCACCACTTTTTGCAAACCAATATTTCATAGAAGGAATGATTAATTGAAATAAATGGGTCTGCTTTAGCCACTACATTCAGCAGTGTTGCCCACAGTAATAGCAAGTTACAAGCTGATTGATAATGTATGGAAGCAATTAAGGGGCTTCAGGTTCCCAGCAGGCCTTGAGATAAGTTTTCTGTTTAAATAAATATATTTGGTAATGAAAGCAACAGCATTAAAAAGAGATTGACCAAACCTTACTTATGTATGGTGTGGAAAATTCAGTCTGAATCAGCATCTTACTGATGTAATATGTGATTAAGAAACCATTGGGCTTTAAACTCAGTAGGCCAAGACTTTAGGGGATAAGTTTATTCTATTGTTTCTGCATCAGGATTTAGAGTTCCCAGGGTTTATTCAAGGGCTACTAGTTAGAAGGCAAAAACTCTGCAAAAGAATAAAGGAGCAGAAATCTATGCTTCCCTCCTGCACTTCTGATGTTAGGGAGAATGGATCATTGGCGCTTTCTTGATGTTTGGCATTGGGTTAAAAGATAATGGTAACACTTTAAATTGAAAATGCAATCATAAATGCTTTATTAATATTTATTGAATGATTACAAGAAGTAGTGATGTCCTTTAAAACTTTTTTTATAAAATACATCATAAAATTCATTAGCAATACATCCTTAATAAATGATGCCATAACATGCTCTTGTACCATGTGCTCTAACACAGCTGTTGTTAATTAAAACAATGCAAGCACCTGCTTAAGTCATTATTAATTCAGGTGATTCAGATATAAAGCATTCCAGAAAGATCAATGTAATTTTAAAAATGATTATTAGTTGGATGAAATACTTTAATAACAATCTTCTATCAGTGCATACCTTTTGGCAAACCCACAATGGCTTAGAGCCATTGTGGTGTCACATTCTTAAATGTCAACTGAGTTAAGAATTGAAAATGTTCAGCATTAAGCACAATGCCTGGTATATGGTAGACAATCAGTCTTTCCTTCCTTCTTTCCTTCCTTCTTTCCTTCCTTCCTTCCTTCCTTCCTTCCTTGCTTCCTTCCTTCTTCCCTCCCTCCATTCCTTCATTTCTTCCATTCTTTATTCCTTCCTCTATCCCTGTCTTCCTCCCCACCTATCTTCCAAGTTACATTCTGAAACAACAGGAGAGAAATGGCTTGTGATAACACCTCAAGATAATAATGATTGTACAGAACCTGTAATTCTAAAGTCAAATAAGTTCATGAAAAGAGCATGTTCTCAAAAGCCATTTCTGCCTGTTTTCTTCCTATATTGTGTACAAATGGCTAGGCTGGCATATTAAATATAAGTCAGTACTCTCTGGCAGCTAAATGGTTTAAAGTATAGAATGCTAAATGAGCATCAAGGAATAGTGTTTGAGCTAAGTTTGAAGTTGTTTCAAATACTTCATTATCTATGTAATCATGAACAAGGAAGCCTTTTTTTAAGCTACAAAACTGGGATAATAATAGTAACATCTACCTAACAATTGTGAGAAACAAATAACACATGTAAAGTACTTTGCAAACCATAAAGAGCTGTATTAGCTATGACTATTATATTAGCTATTATTATATTAGCTATTATTATTTGTTTTAATGAATTATTTGTTCTATGAAAATCACAATGTTCAGATCCATGGTTCTCAATTCTAGCTCTTGTAATAAGTAGCTGAAAGTCACCTTCAAAGCAACTTATATCGAGAAATTCCTTTGAGTAGGAAGTGAGTAGAGATCAAACCTCAGATATAAGGATCCATGAAGAGAAAGATGTAAGGATTTAGCCCAATAGTGGGGAAGACAGAAACTCATAGTGACCTGTCCATTGGGAAGAAATCTTAGAACACTTTAAAGCCTCAACTTCAGAAGCTACAACTAGGATAAGCACATCAGAGCTTTGCCAGGTAGGACATTAAGTGGGATGCTATTGCCAAGGGGAGGGTGGAGAAAGCACTATGAACTGACAGCTTAATATTTTTTTTATTATTGGTTTAATGAACTAGGTCACTCTTGCCTACTGATAGAATACAAATGCTGTTAGAGCCCTATAAATTTCCGTGCCCCTAAGGCAAAGTTCATGTCATTCAACTCTAGTTATAGTTCTGACAGTGCCTTTCAATTAGTTAGATTCTGCCTTTTGGTCCTTACAATAAACTGATTTTACTAATGACATACTTTTATGGTTTAAATGACATGGCAAATAGCACAGGGTTATGTAATATAATCTCTCTGTACCTAGGATAGTGGCTGTAGATATTCCTCTACACATATGCCAGCTTTCAAATGACATCATAAAGGATGTAGTTCAAACTCCATTTTTGAAGAGGACCAATGGCATCATATGTGATGACTGGCTTGTGAATTGTACTTAAGTGAGGCAGAGTTGCTTGTCAACTTCACTATCTTTTCCAGAGTCATCATGTTCTAGACCCAAAACAAAAATCAGTACAACTGGCAATAGCCTATGATGCAGTGAATGACCTTAGCATCTTTGATATCTGATTTAGTTCTAAGTGTTCCACAGTAGATGCTTCAGCGACATTTGTGGCTGTTGTAACAGATTGTTCACATCTGCCTATTTTGCTAGGGAAAGTCTTCACATGTTAGGAGTAAATTTCCCTCTAATTTAGTAATAGTGGATACTGGAGTCAATGCACTAATGTGCCCCTCCAATAAAATGACTTTCCTTTGAATGTTCTTCCACTTATCTCTTCTACAAATAATGAATCATCTACAATCTGAGCTTGTCCTATCCTGATATGGCACTAATCTTACTCTATGTATTATCTGTTGAGATAAAAACAGTTATTCTTAAATTCAGACTACACAGTCTTCTGCCTATATTCCTTTGTTACTTTTTGGGATTTCTGACTTTGAATTCAGGATCATTATTTGGTATTTTAGTGAGGCCCTAGAATAGGGCATCATGTTTGAGCTATGGCCCTTTCTCTCAGGTTTCTTGATTATATTCTCTCTGAAGCTGATAGTCATTATTCTATTATCTAACTACTCTCTTTCATTTTGGGTATGGAATGGCTTATGTGAACTTTGCTATTTAGTATTTTTGTGACTTTGGGCAAAATGTTTAACCCAGAAAGACTGGGAAAGAGACCTGACTTGGGGATCAAAGGACTTGGATTTGAATCTCAGCTCTCTCACTTATTATCTGTATGGCTATGGAAAGGTCATTTAAGCTCCTTAAGCCCTCAGTTTCCATATGTATTAAATGAGAGGATAGGCCTATATGGCTTCTTGCTTTTTCCCCTCGATAGTATTTTATTTTTCTAAATACATAAAAAAATAGTTTTTTTTAACATTTTTTTGCTGAGGCAATTGGGATTAAAAGACTTATCTAGGGTCACACAACTAGGAAGTCTTTTTTAATTTTTTTATTAATAGCTTTTTATTTACAAATGATATGCATGGGTAATTTTACAGCACTGACAATTGCCAAACCTTTGGTTCCAATTTTTCCCCTCCTTCTCCCCACCCCCTCACCTAGGTGGCAGGTTGACCAATACATGTTAAATATGTTAAAGTATAAATTAGATACAAAATAAGTATACATGTCCAAACAGTTATTTTGCTGTACGAAAATAATCGGACTCTGAAATAGTGTACAATTAGCCTGTGAAGGAAATAAAAAAATGCAGGTGGACAAAAATATAGGGATTAAGAATTCTATGTAATAATTCTTAGTCATATCCCACAGTTCTTTTACTGGGTGTAGTTAGTTCAATTCGTTACTGCTCCATTGGAACTGATTTAGTTCATCTCATTGCTGAAGATGGCCAGATCCATCAGAATTGATCATCATATAGTATTGTTGTTGAAATATATAATGATCTCCTGGTCCTGCTCATTTCACTCAGCATTAGATCATGTGAGTCTCTTCAGGCCTTTCTGAAATCATCCTGCTGGTCATTTCTTACCAAATAATAATATTCCATAATATTCATATACCACAATTTATTCAGCCATTCTCCAATTGATGGGCATCCACTCAGTTTCCAGTTTCTGACCACTACAAAGAAGGCTGCCACAAACATTCTTACACATATAGGTCCCTTTCCTTTCTTTAAGATCTCTTTGGGATATAAACCCATTACAACTAGGAAATATTAAGTGTCTGAGGCTGTATTTGAATTCAGGCCCTCCAGACTTCAGGGCTAGCACTCTATCCAATGTGCCATGTAGCTGCCCCTTTAACATTCATTTTTGTAAGATTTTGTATTCCAAATTTTTTCTCCCTCCTCTCCTTATCTATCCCCTTTCCAAGACAGTATGCAATTTGATAGAACTTTTAACCTACATGTACAATGTTTTTAAACATATTTCCATATTTGTCATGTTGTACAAAACACAAGAAAGAAAAAGCTAACAAACAACCCTCCTCTCAAAAAAAAAAAAAAAGGTTAATATACTATTCTTTGATCCACATTCATTCTCCATGGTTCTTTTCCTGGTAGATGGCATTTTCCATCCTGTCTATTGGAATTATTTTGTATCACTGTATTGCTGAGAAAAGCTAAGTCTATGGTTGCCAATCATCATATTATCATGATGTTACTATGTTCAATGTTATCTTGGTTGTGCTCACTTCACTCAGCATCAGTTCACAAGAAGTCTTCCCAAGCTTTTCTGAAATCAACCTGCTCATTTCTTATAGAATAAGAGTTTTCTACAACATTCACATACCACAACTTATTCAGCCTTTCCTCAATTGATGGGCACCCACTCAATTCCTAATTCTTTGCCACCACAAAAAAAGAGCTGCTACAAACATTAGATGGCTTCCTAGATCCCCTTTAGAAATAATTCTGTAGTCCAATGATGCAATACACCATAGATTCTGAATTCACTCAAGGGTCATTGCGCCTTTCTTCCTATTAATACTTTCAGCAGAACCTATAGAAAGAATACACTGCATAAATTACCTGCAATTCCTGCTTTGTAGGGATTGATGCTTTCTATTATTTAAAGTTTTATTGAAGTATCCTTTATTTTGTTTTTGTTTTTGTTCATTTTTTACAAAAATTTACAAACCCTTACAGATTATCCACATGCTGTGAAAAGGCTCTTGTGACAAAATGAAAACAAAGTTTCATAGATTTTCTTTACTTTTAAATTTTTTATTATAACTTCTTATTTACAAAAATATGCATCAGTAAATTTTCAACAGTGACCCTTGGAAAACCTTCCACTCCAACTTTTCCCCTCCTTTCTCCCATCGCCTCCCCTAGATGGCACGTAGTTCAATACGTGTTAAATATGTTAAAGTATGTGTTAAATCCAATATATGTATAAATATTTATACAGTTATCTTGCTGCACAAGAAAAGTCAGATCTAGAAAGAAAGAAAAAAAAACTTGAGAAGGAAAACAAAAATGCAAGCAAACAATAACAGAAAGAGTGGAAATGCTATATTGTGGTCCACACTCATTCCCCATAGTTCTGTCTCTGGATGTAGCTGATTCTCTTCTTTACTGAACAATTGGAATTGGTTTTGGTTCATCTTATTGTTGAAGAGAGCCATGTCCATTAGAGTTGATCATCGTATAATCTTGCCATGTATAATGATCTCCTGGTTCTGCTTATTTCACTCAGCATCAATTCATGTTAATCTCTCCAGGCCTCTCTGAAATCATCCTGTTCATCATTTCTTACAGAATAATAATATTCCATGACATTCATATATCATAATTTATTCAGCCATTCTTGAATTGATGGGCATCTATTTAATTTCCAGTTTCTAGCCACTACAAAAATGGCTGTCACAAACCTTTTTGCACATGTGGGTGCCTTTCCCTTCTTTAAGATCTCTTTTGGATATAATCCCAGTAGAAACACTGCTAGATCAAAGGGTATGCACATTTTGATAACTTTTTGAGCATAGATCCAAATTTCTGTGTAAAATGGTTGGATCTGTTCCCAGTTGGTTGGTATCAGTATCCCAGTTTTCCCACATCCCCTCCAACATTCAACATTTGTCATTATCTTTCCCAATCATCTTAGCCAATCTGAAAGATGTGTGGTGGTATCTCAGAATTATCTTAATTTGCATTTCTCTAATCAATAGTGATTGGGAGCACCTTTTCATATGACTAGAAATAGTTTCAATTTCTTCTTCTGAAAATTGTCTGTTCATAACCTTTGACCACTTACCCATTTGAGAATGGCTTGCTTTCCTGTAAATTTGAGTCAATCATCTATGTATTTTGCAAATGAGGCCTTTATCAGAACCTTTGAATATAAAAATGTTTTCTTAGTTTATTGCTTCCCTTCTAATCTTGTCTTGTCTGTCAGTAGTTTTGTTTGTAAAAACTTTTTAAATTTAATATAATCAAAATTTCTATTTTGTGATCAATAATGATCCTTCCTTCCTCCTCCACAGGTCTGAGAGGTAAACTATTCTATGTTCTTCTAATTTACTTATAATCTCATTCTTTATGTCTAGATCATGAACCCATTTGACCTTATCTTGGTATACATTGTTAAATGTGGGTCAATGCCCAGCTTTTGCAATACCAGTTTCCAATTTTCCCAGCAGTTTTTTGTCAAATAGTGAATTCTTATGCCAAAAGCTGAGGTCTTTGTGTTTGTCAAAGACCAGACTGCTACAGTTAGTGACTATTTTGTCCTGTGAACCTAACCTATTCCATTGATCAACTATTTCTTAGCCAGTACCAATTGGTTTTGATGATCACTGCTTTATAATATAGTTTTAGATCTGGTACATCTAGGCCACCTTCATTTAATTTTTTTCATTGATTCCCTTGAAATTCTTGACCTTTTGTTCTTCCAGATGAATTTTGTTGTTATTTTTTTCTAGGTCAGTAAGATAGTTTCTTGGGAGTTTGATTGGTATAGCACTAAATAAATATATTAGTTTAGGTTGTATTGTCATCTTTATTATATTCACTTGACTTATCTAGGACCATTTAATATTTTTCCAGTTGTTTGGATCTGACTTTATTTGTGTGGAAAGTGTTTTGTAGTTTTGCTCATATAGTTTCTCTTGTCAGATAGATTCCCAAATATTTTATACTGTAGACAGTTATTTTAAATTAAAATTTCTTTTTGTTTCTCTGGCTGTTGGATTTTGTTAGTGATGTATAAAAATGCTGATGATTTATATGGATTTATTTTGTATCCTACAACTTTGCTAAAGTTGTAGATTATTTCTAATAGTTTTTTAGTAGATTCTCTAGGTTCTCTAAGTATGCCATCATATCATCTGCAAAGAGTGATAATGGTTTCCTCATTACCTATTCTAATTCCTTTAATCTCTTTTTCATCTCTTATTGCCAAAGCTAGCATTTCTAATGCAATATCAAATAGTAATGGTGAGAGTAGACAAACTTGTTTCACTCCTGATCTTATTGGAAATGATTCCAGTTTATCCCCATTACATATGAAGCCTACTGATAGTTTTAAATAGATGCTACTGACTATTTTAAAGAAAAGTCCATTTATTCCTATATTCTCTAGTGTTTTTAATAGGAATGCATGTTGGATTTTATCAAATTTTTTTCTGCATCTACTGAGATAATCATATGTTTTTTGTTAATTTGGTTATTGATATAGGCAATTATGCTAATAGTTTTCCTAATATTGAACCAGCCCTGCATTCCTGGTATAAATCCTACTTAGTCATGATGTATTACCCTAGGGATGATTTTCTGTAATCTTTTTGCTAATATTTATTTAAGATTTTCACATCAATATTCATTAGGGAGATTGCTCTGTAATTTTCTTTCTCCATTTTCATCCTATGTAGTTTAGGTATCAGTACCATGTCTGTGTCATAAAAAGAATTTGGTAGGACTCCTTCATTCCCTATTTTTTTCAAATAATTTATATAGCATTGGGATTAATTATTCTTTAAATGTTTGGTAGAGTTCACATGTAAATCCACCTGATCCTGGAGATATTTTCTTAGGGCATTGTTTAAAAGCTTATTCTATTTCTTTTTCTAAAATGGGACTATTTAAGCAATTTACTTCCTCCTCTGTTAATATGGGCAACCTATATTTTTGTAGGTATTCATCCATTTTACTTAGATTACTAAATTTATTGGCATAAAGTTGGTCAAAGTAACTCCTAATTATTGCTCTAAGTTCTTCTTCATTGGCGGAAAGTTCTGTCTTTTAATTTTTAAGACTAACAATTTGATTTTCCTCTTTCCTTTTTCTAATTAAATTTACCAAAGGTTTTGGTTTTTTCATAGAACCAACTCTTAGTTTTATTTATTAATTCAGTAGTTTTTTTTTTTCAATTTTATTATTCTTTCCTTTTATTTTTAGAATTTCAAGTTTAGTATTTGATTGGAGGCTTTTAATTTGCTCTTTTTCTAGCTTTTTTAGTTGTAAACCCAGTTTGTTGATCTTCTCTTTCTCTATATTATTCAAGTAAACCTCTAGAGATATACAATTTCCCTTTATTACTGCTTTGGCTTCATCCCACAAATTTTGGTATGTTATCTCATTATTGCCATTCTCTTGGATGAAATTGTTAATTGTATCTATGATTTATTGTTTTACCCATTCATTCTTTAGGATGAGATTATTTAGTTTCCAATTACCTTTTGGTCTATTTTCCCCTGACTTTTTATTGAATATAGTTTTTATTGCATCTACTATTTCTGCCATTCTGCCTTTGATTTTGAGGTCCTTGTGTTCTAATATGTGGTTAATTTTTGTACAGATTCCATGAACTGCCGAGAAGAAAGTGTATTCCTTTCTGTCTCCAGTTTTCTCCAAGATCTATCATACCTAATTTTTCTAATATTCTTTTTACCTCTTTAACTTCTTATTAATTTTTTGATTTGATTTATCTAATTCTGAGAGTGCAAGGTTGAGATCTCCCACTATTATAGTTTTGCTGTCTATTTCTTCTTGCAGTTCTCTTAACTTCTCCTTTAGGAAATTAGATGCTATACCACTTGCTGCATATATGTATAATATTGATTTTGCTTCATTATCTATGGTAATTTTTAGCAAGATATAGTTTCCTTCCTTATCTCTTTTAATTAGATCAATTTTTGTTTTTGCTTGATCTGAGATCCAGGATGGCTACCCCTGCTTTTTTTACTTCTTCTGAAGCATAATAGATTCTTCTCCAGCCTTTTACTTTTACTCTATATGTATCACCCTGCTTTAAATGTGTTTCCTGTGAACAACATATAAGATTCTGACTTTTAATCCACTCTGCTATCCACCTCCGCTTTATGGAAGAATTCACCTCACTCACATTTATGGTTAAAACTATTAATTCTGTATGTCCTGCATTTTATTATCCCCAGATTATACTTTTCTCTTTCCTTTCCAACTTCCCCCCCTTCCCAGTATTTAACTTAGGGGAACCACTTGCCTCAAGCAGTCCTCCCCACTTTGGAATCCCTTCCTCTTAGAGTTCCTTCCCCTTTCTTATACCTTTCCTCTACTATTTCTGTATTCCCTTCTATTTAGCTTACCCCTTCCTTTTTTGCTTTTCCTCTCTCACTTTTCAATGAAGTGAGAGAAGTTTCTCTGTAAACCAACTATGTCTAATATTTTCTCTTTGAGCTCAAACTGAGGAAAGTAAGATTCACACAATGTTCATCCCCCTCCCTTCTTTCCCTGAGATCCAATAGGTTTGCTTTGTTTCTATGTCAAATATAATTTCCCTCTTTTTACTTTCACTTTTCCCTTTTTTCTGGTACAATACCCTTTCCACCTCTAATTCTTTTTTTATATAGTAACAGTAAAATCAGATTATAGATGTGTTCTCAACGTATACCCATAACAAAAATACACTTCTCAAGAGTATTTTTTTCTTTTTACCTTTTTAGGCTTCTCTTGATTTCTGTATTTGGAGGTCAATATTTTTTTTTGTTGTTTAGCTCTAGTCTTTTCATCAAAAATAAATGAAATTCACTAGTCCATCTTCTTCCCTGAAAGAAAATGCTCATTTTGGTCGGTAATTTATTCTTGGCTGCATTCCAAGTTCCTTTGCCTTTTGGAATACCAGATTCCAGGCCCTTTGATCCTTTAAAGTGGAAGCTGCTAGGTCTTGAGTAATCCTTATTGTGGCTCCTTGGTATTTAAATTGTTTCTTTCTGACTACTTATGATATTTTTTTCCTTGGTCCAATACTTCTGAAATTTGGCCAAATATTCCTTGGAGTTTTAATTTCCGCATCTCAGGAGGTGTTCAATGAATTCTTTCAAAGGCTATTTTACCTCCTGATTCTATGACATTTGAGCAGTCTCTTTGATGATTTTTCATTATGATTTTCAAGGACTCCCATAATCCTTAGATTATCTCTTCTAGATCTATTTTCCAGGTCTGTTGTTTTCTCAAGTAGATATTTAACATTTTTTCTATTTTTTTCATTTTTGTTTTTGGGTTTTGCTTGACTGATTGTTGATATCTTATCAAGTCATTCATTTCCATTTGTTCAGTTCTGATTTTTAATGAAATATTTTCTTCATTTACTTTTTTAAAATTTCTTTTTATATTTATCCAATTGAGTTTCTAAATGAGGTGTTTTGTTCTACGAATTTTTTATTTCCATTTCACAAAAATTTTAAGGAGTTATTTTATTTTTCCAATTCACAAATTCTCTTTTCCTGGGAGTTTTTTACCTTTTCCATTTCCCATTTCAGGGAATTGTTTTCTTTTCCCACTCTGTCAAATCTTTCTTTTAATGAGTTATATGCCTTTTCCATACCCTTTTTCCAAACCCTTTTCATACCAAATTTTTCTTCTACCTCTCTTTTAAGATCCTTTTTAATTTCTTCTAGGAGAGTCTTGTGTGGTGGGGACCAGTAAAGACCCTTTAGGGTTTCATCTGGAGACAATCTGCTTTTAGTCTCCTTGGAGTTTGAAATCTGTTCTCTTTCACTATAGAAGCTGTCTATAGTTAGAGCTTTGCCTTTTTACTCATTTAAAAAAAAGCGTTGGGATCTGCTTTTAGGGCAAGGAGGTTCCAAGCTTCCTCTACAGACTATGAAGCAACAGTGGCTGCGCTAGGATTGGGCTGAGTTACTCCTGGTACTGGATGGGTGTGGCCAGGTCCTGTGAATCTCCAGTGCTTTGGGAGTTCATTCTTTATCTTTTGTTTGTTTGTTTTATAACTTCTCTGCTGATCTGCTGGCTTGCAACCAGGGCAGAGTAGCCAATGTCTGGTAGAGTCCTCCCTGTAGATTCTCCACCCTGCAGAGACCACACTTCACCCCCAGTCTGCTCAGTATGGGCTGGTCTCCGTGCTCTGACACCCAGCCTGTGCCTGGCCTCCACCTGTGCTCATACCCAATCAAAACCGACCTTTTCTGGCAATTTTCTAAATTATCTTCTGCTGGTAATTTGCTGCACTCCAAATATTTGTGGATTCTACCAGTCAAGCACTATTCCAGAGGCTGAATTTTGCAATTAATGTGAGGGTAGTAGGAGAGCTCAGAAAGACTTGTGTGTCCTCTCCACCATCTTGGCTGTTGCATAGATTTTCAAAGAAAATTTCTAGTGATGTTATTTTTTAAATCTAATACAAACATTCTACCAGATTTGATATTTTAACCATTTGATTCTTTGGATTTCAAAGGAATTTTCAAACATAATTTTTATGTATGCAAAACAACTGCAACAGAGAAACTGTTCTTTCCTTCCTTTTGTCTTTACCCACAAAAACTGAATTTCACTTGAGAAATGATGATTGTTCCTTTGCTCCAGTTAACAAAAATCTTCATCTGAATCTATGATCCAATAACCAGAGAAAATTAAAGATAGAAGGAAACTTGGAGGTCATGCTATGCCTCACAAAACACAGCAAAGAAACAGAAAAGGTTCTACATGTGCAAAAATATTTACAGCAATTTATGTGGTGGAAAAAAACTAATAACTGAAAGGAAGCTTCATCAATTGAGAAATGATGAAATAAATTGTGATATATGAATATGCTGAAACATTATTATGCTGTAAAAACTGAGGAAATGGCTGAAAAGATTTATGTGAACTGATTCAGAGTAACAAGCAGAACCAGAAGAATAAATTATATTAAAGCATTTTAGCTCTATTAAAGTACCTTATATTTTCAGTATTGCTTTTTAAATATTTTTCAGTCTTTTCATTTGTTTAGTTACTCTCATAAAAATTTGGTTCCAGGAATTTGTTGTTCATTCATTGTTCTTCATTCTTGAAGAAGACCATGACATCAGAGAACTGATGTTGTGGCATGCAAGTGAATTAGATTTAGGTGAGAGAGGGCTGTGCAAGATACCTGCCTCACTTTTCCTTCCAGAGTAACCAGAGTCCAGTGGCAAGATATAGATCAAGATGACTGGAGATGGTCTTGGATGCAATAGGGTTGACATTTTTAAGGTACCTTCTTCAGTAGGTCTCAGTTTATCTGAGACCACATACATTCAGTGATTAAGGCGAGGTAGCAACTGAAGCAAAGAATTTAAAGTTCTGTTTGTTATACTAGTTGTGAAATAGGAACCCTGAGGAATAAAACCTGGACTTGTTTTGTAGCCTTAGACTTAACTATTTTCCTTGCTATTTAGTTCATGGTTTTGTGCCTGAGGAGAAGAAGAGCTTAAAAAGACATCTCATCGTGCCGTGGGCTAAGAAAAACCTGGTGATTACATGTCAACACATGTTCTAAACATGGTTAATAAAAAAGTGAAAAAAATGCCCTAGCTGGCACTATTCTGATCAGAGTCATTTTGAAGGCATCTTTGTAGCTAAAGTAGATTTGCTGAAGGATAATATTAGTTGGGATGGAGCAAATAAGTACTTTCCTAGCAAATAGCAACAGGTTCAATGATATTGATGCCCCTTTACAAAAGTAAGTGCAGAAGGATCTAAGGAAATGGGGCAGAATTATAAGCTTATGCTAAGGCAATTTATTTGACCTCCCTGAACCTCAATTTCCTCATCTGTATAATGAGTAAATTGTGCCAGGTGGCCTCTAAGGACCCTCTCAGATCTGTATATCTCTCCCCTTTGGATACCTTCATATAAGCTTATAATTTTGTTCCATTTCCCCACCAGCTTCTGCATTTCTTTTCCTTTTCTTAACCCATGAAACCCCTCTCCCCCACACATACGTAGAAGGGCTCTTAGAAGTCAGGATACTTATGAAGGTATCCCTCCCCTGACATTTTTAAATGGTAAAAAAAATTCCTATTTTCTGTTATGGATTAGATCTGTGTGTCCTATAAATTCTTTTTACTCATTCTAGAAGCAACTTCTCCCATTTATACTCTTAGAAAATTACCTGAATATATTTGATGGGTTAAATACCCTTGCTTCTGGTCACACACTTTGTATACACAAGAAGAAGGACATTGAATCCAAGTCTTCCAGCCACTAAAACTAGATCCCTCTCTTCTACATCATGTGACTTCTCTCTCTGTTATATCAACTACGGGATATTCATTTGTAAAGAAATCACTTTATAAATTATATAACAGTATATACTTATGAGTTATTATCTTTTGAGTTTATTTTCAGAAAATGAATGGGATATAGGATATAGGAATAGAGAACTGAGCAACAGAGACATTTTTCATGTTAGGATGACAGGGTAACATGGACACACAGGTAATCAGTAAATCATCAAGTAATAAACTAGCTGGCACCATAGTACACAGAGTGTCAGACCTAGAGTCAAAAATACTCAGTTTCATGAGTTCAAATATGGCCTCAAACAGTAGCTGTGTGATCCTGAAAAATCACTTTACCTTGTTTACCTCAATTTCCTCATCTGTAAAATGGCTGAAAAAGAAAATGGCAAACCACTTACTGTAATATCTCTGCCAAGAAAACTCCAAATGGGGAGTCAGACATGACTGAAAAACAACTGAATTTAAAAGCTATCCAAATTTAAAGTCATCCAAATTTAAAAGCCAGTGTCCATTTTTATGGTATGACAATAGGATAGGGTATGTGATATACAAATGAAAATGAACACTGAAAATAGGCAGAACATCATGGTAATAAAAAAAAACTGAATGGAGAGCAGTCATCAATAATTAAGATTCTCCTGCATTTCTCTATCAATCACACATAACACTAATTTGTTCATTAATGAAGCAAGGATCTTTGTTTATCACTATCAACACTTATTTACTCTTGTGAAGGAGATGAGAATGGCAAAATTACACAACAATTAGGACATTGGTCTTGAAGTCAGGATCATCTAGATTCAAAACTCACTTCAAATATTTACTAGTTGTGTGATTTAAGTACACAGGCCATTTTCTGAAGCTCTAGTTTATTCAAATCTGAGCCTAATACCATATACAGATAAATATGTAGAAAAATATTGATGAATCTGAAATAAATATCAAAGTTTGGATTATAGGTATTCTTCTTCATCCACTTGGTTTTTACTTGATAATTAAAACTAAAAGCTCTTTCTTTTGAGTGATTCTAATTCTCATCTATGACATTTTGCCACATTTCCTATTTTCATACAATGAGCAAAATCACATGCACAAATAGTTCCCAATAGCCTTTCTGAAAGGATTTTACTACATTTAGAGAATCCCAGTTTTATGATTTTATATAAAATAGCTTTATTTAGCAAGGTATTTAAAGCCCTCTACAATTATATTCAAATTTCCTTTAATGGATTATTTATATGTATTTCACCATATACATGTTCCGATTCAGCCAAACTACTCTATGAGCAGTTACTTAAATATGACCTAAACTCTTCCATTTCTGTAACTTCATTCACATTTTTCTTTCTATGTGAAATGTTGCTTCATCTCATTTGTACCTATTGAAATCCTATTCACCCTTCCAAGCCCAGTGACAAAGCTATCTCTTCTAGGAAGATTTCATGATCACCAGAGTAATATCATCTTCATCTAATTCTGCAGTACATTGTTTGCTACCTTAATTCAGGTCTAGACTAATTAACAGCCTTTTAAGCCCTCAGTCTGGTTCCAGTCTATCCCCTCTCTACTCTCTTATTAATATAACAATAAAATAATCTTTCTGATACATGAGTTTAACTATGTTACTTCCCCACTCAATAATTTTTAGTGCTTCCCTATTACCTATGGAGAGGGTACTCACCAAGGTGATTTAGTTTATTTTGGGAGGAGTTTCCTCACCAAGAGTTCCCCTACACAAGAGTAGTCCCTCCCTTTAAAAAATTTCACTATTTATGGCACTTTTCTGTATGTGGTGAGGACCAGAAATAGCAAGCAATATTATATATATATATGCTGAGGCAATTGGGGTTAAGTGACTTACCCAGGGTCACACAACTAGGAAATGTTAAGTGTCTGAGCCCAGGTTTGAACTCAGGTCCTCCTGACTTCAGGGCTGGTGCTCTATCCACTGCTCCACCTAGCTGTCCCCATAATATGATATTTTAATAACTACGTCCCATTAATATCCCATATCCTCAAATATAATCCTTTCTTTAGGAAAAGTGAAATGACCTAGTAATCTAATATTTTGTAGAGATGTAAAATAAGAAATTGTTACAATGTTGTCCTTCTATTGCAATGTAGAAGCAATCCTTTAATTTTTGTGAGTTGAGCTAGCACTATCAAATGAGGGTGACATTGCCAAAATCACCCTTGTTTCTCCTACATCTCTGTTAAAAGATTACCAAACAGCTTACAATGAAAAAAAAAATCAAATACACAATCAGAAGCATTAATGAAGCATAAATCTCTCATGTTCAGAAGAACAATCTAGTACATAAGATCTTTATTTGAGTTTGAATCTTCCTAGTTCCCTGAATTGCTTTCTGCCAAAAAAAAAAAAAAAAAAAAAAGCATCTCTCCGTTTTGCTGCCATTCAACAAACAGAAATCATGTGAAATAAAAAAAAAAAAAAACAGTCCCACCTTATTCAAATTATGACTCACTGGCTCATTTTATTCTTGAAGGTTGTTTAATTAGATCTCCAGTGATTATAACACAATACCTGAATAAGTCAAAGATTCATAGAATTTTAGAGCTAGAAGAGATATAAAAGCTTTCTCTTTGTGATTCACAAGTAACTATTCCAAGAATAAATTCAAAACTTGCATTGTGCAAAAGGAAGGTTTCAATCTTATTAGGAAGACTGAAAGAAAAAAATACGCTTCTGGAAATCCTCAGTGATAGAAATGACATTGAAGAGTCCTTCAGTCTTATAGGATTCATTTTTGTGGAAACAGTTCTAACTAAATATGTTAATTACTCTCTGCAACTGTTTACCACAAATGACCACTATTCTTCATCTAGAAAACCAGACAGCTTCTTAATCTGTATATGGAGCCAGTTTCTGTACTTAGCAATTAAAAAAATATCTTTTGGAGAAAGAGGGTGATTTCAATGAGCAACTACTGTTTCCATCAGATGAACTGATGGCTTAATCATGAGTAACATTGCCATTAAATTAACCCCCTGTGGATGCTAAGACAATGTAGCCAATGAACCAGTGTGTCACACCTGTGTGAAATGGGCAGTAAAAGTCAGAGAAAGATTCATTGCCAATTGATAAATTAACCAACCAACCACAATCTGATCCCTTAGTTGAGAGAGCTATGTTTTTTTTTTTTTGCCTTACTGCCTATTTTCTCTGTCCTGCAACCTTCTTTTTAATCAGTAGATTCATTTCCAATTAGAGACATGTCATGGTATTTCACAAACAATTAAATTGGTACACATATGGGGAAAAAACCTCAAGTCTATGTATTTTTAATTTTCTTTTGTTCTTTTGGGACAGTTGGTGGGTGGTCTGGTGATTTGACTACAAATTTCGAACTAATGTTAGATGTACCCAGTTCTAGGGATGCAAAAATAAACATGAAAAAGTTCCTGCTCTCTTTCATATTCAGATTATTTCATAAAGTACACCAGTGCAGTTCCTGAGGTCTGTCTTTTTAGGGCCTGTAAGTGACTAGCAGACTATCTTCTATCTAAAAATATCTGGACTATATAGTTTATGGAAGAAGTAACCAGTTGGGGATAAGTTATAGATACTGGAGTAGGGAGCAACTATAAATGGGGACAGGCAAGGGGAATTGCTTCTTTTTAATCTTAGGCCAGAGATTTCTTCATAGTCCTTAATCAGCCTTAATATGATTGTTGATAAAGATATACTAAGAAAAGAATGAAGTAGCTGAGGTAGATAGCAACAGAGGATGAAAATAGCCTGAATCAAGAGCATTTGGCCTAGTCAGTTGCCTTGTTCTCTCTCCAACCCCTTTGAAGTCCCTTTGTCCTGCTGTCTTCCCAGGTACTTTGAGTTCTTTAGAAAAAAGGGTTTATTTTTGTCTTTGCATCCCTAATAGGAAAGAGTGGGACTAAGACCTTTAAACAACTCTGCCTTACTTAAATCTAATTCTTCTTTAAGTCAAGACATCATCTTTGTGTCATTGGTCCCCTTGAAGAACAAAGGGCAAACAACAATCACATTGCATGGAGAAGTGAAACAGTTTAAACACTGGCTTCTCTCCCTTTCCCAGTCATCTACCCTCCTGATTTATAATACTAGCATCTTTTACCAGTAGTTAGAATATCTCATTCCTTGTCTTCCATGGAGAGCAAAATTATATCAATTGATAGTGTTTCAGATAAGTTTTAAAATTGTTTTCCCAATTCAGTGGCACTGAACGTGCTACTTAGTTTCTATGGATTGCAAAGTTCAATTATTTTGGAAAAATTAAAATATCTGAATCAGAAGAAATAATACATTTATATGATGATGTAAAATTAACTAAATAATTTTCCTCTCAATAGTCCTGTGAGGTGAGGCAACTCAAGTATTATATTGCCTATTTTATAAATGAACAGTTCCTGAGAGGTTATGACATGCTTAGCCTATGGCAAGGAAGTCTATAAGATAAATCTAATACTGAGGTTCCTGACTCCAATCTAACACTATCCACCAAGTCATGCAGCTCCTCTATGTCTCAATTTAAAACTGTTTTAAATTTTAATTGCATTACTTCCAGGTACTCATAGTAGCATCAATGGCAGGCTAATCAGTATAAAAGAACAAATACAATGTGGCCTAATGGATGAAGGGCTGGCCTTACCATCCGGAAGACCTAAATTTCAATCCTGTTTCTGACACATACAAAGTATATTGCTGTGTACATGCCATTCAAGCTCTGTGGCATACTGATCAACTCTCAAAAAAATCTAAATTTCAGATGAGATGTGACTTTATGTCAGTGGAGGGAATTTCTGTTTTAAGAATATTCTGCATCAATGAAATCACAGATCTAGGGGGAAAAATGCTTTGTAATTAGAGCATTGATTATTTTAAAGCAAATAAATGTCAAGCAGTTGTTAAAGTACTTGATAAGTTTGCTTTCTTAAATTGGACAAATATTTTCTCCCTGAAATTTAATTAGCACAATTTGCTTAACAAACTATCTTTTCATAAATAATACAAAGGCAAACTTCAGTGCAGTCCATTGGAAGATAATCATTAATTCCAAATTAGTAAGGTGGGAATTAAAAAAATCTTGCTACTCTTAAACCAAGACAAATACCAAATACATGAGCATTTTAAAAATTTACCATGCATTCTATCTTAGCCAAATTCTTTCTTTCTTTACCTCAAATCTTAAGTCTTATATCCTTTTATCATTCCCTGATTACATATTTTCCATTGGATGTATTAGAGAAGGGATCTAGGACATAGACTTGTGATGTCAATTATAAAGAACTACTTGATGAAAAAATTCCCTCTACCAATATAAGGTAACATCTTCTCTAAATTTTATGTGAGGGAGTCCCCTGGGGCCCCTCTTGGCTCCTAGGTCAGCTTTTCATTTCACTAAGCTGAACTTGCTCTGAAGCTCAACGTGTCTAAAACAGAGCTCACTATTTTACTCACCCCTGCAACCCATCTTTCTTCCTAACTTCCTTATAGTTGTCAAAGGCACCTCGATCTTTCATATCACCCAGACTTGTAACCTCAAGTCATTCTCAGTTCTTCATGCTTTCTCACCCCAACATCCAGACTTGTCATTCTATATCCACAATATCTCTGTTATCTATCCCCTTCTCTTCACTCAGAAAGCCAACACTTTTCTGCTTCAGGCCTTTATCACTTGTCACTGGACTACTGCAATAACCTTCTTAGCTGAGCTATCTGCCTCATTTCCCTTCTTTCTTCAATCTATCTTCCATATATTTCTCAAGACATGTTTGTAAAGTATAGGTCTGACTATATGACGAGTGCCATTCTTGGAATAATGCAAACAGGGCACTTATTCTGGGCTCCCACACTTATCCCGGACAGAGATAATAAAATAAAGGGGATTAGGCTTTGGAGGACTGTACTCATTATAAGCACACAGAAAAATTAAGATAAAAATGAAATGTGCAGAATAATAATAAAAATCCCAGTCATGAATTATTTATACAACCAAATAAAAGTTACCTTATTTGCGATATCTTGCATGGGATATGAGAATATTTAAATAATTCTGAAGAAGAAAATGGCAAACCATTGCAATATCTTTGACAAGAAAGTCTCAAATTGGGTCATAGAGAGTCAGGAATGATTGAAAATGACTGAGCAACAACAATTATCCTAGATTATATTATGGGAAAGTAATTGTTGTTTGTCCTTCATTCTGGAAGAGGACCATGGCAACAGGAAGATGATGCCATGACATGCAAATGAATTGGATTGAAGTGAGGAAGGGCTGTGTAAGGCTATCTGAGTCGCTTTCTCCTCCAGTGTACATTGGCATATAAAAGCTACAACAACAACTATCAATTAGTTTATTCTATGAAATCAAGGATGGGCAAAGTTAGGTGACTTGCCCAGGATCATATAGCTAGTTAATGTCTAAAGGAGGATCTGAAGTTAGGGCTTCATGATCTAAAGTTCTAAAAATTAAAAACTTAAGTCCTAAAATCTTAAAATTTTTTGTTCTGAAAAACTTAAATTCTAAAGCTTTAAATTCTCTATTCTTTTATACTAGACATCTCAATCACTACATTTGAAACCTCAGAAGTGGTAAATTTGGTTTTGGAAAAGATACTTTTTTCCATTCGCTGCTATTGTGGAGGCAGGAATTCCAAGTAGTATTAGGGTTTAATCAGCAAGGAGGTAGATGAAAAGAGCTGTTGAAAACAGCTTGTCTTGGAGAAGTCCAGCCCCTGTCATAGGCTAGCTCATTCATACTTATTCATACTCTCAGTACCTGAGACTGGTGTCGTCTAAATTTTTTTGACAATAATATGTGCTATTGTACTAATTTCTTTTATTATGAAACATATATAAAAATAAACATTAAATAGAAAATGACAAACTTTAAAAATTTTATTTATTAATGCTCAAATTAATTAGTTTTTTGTGAGAAAAGTATGATTAAGTATGCTTTGTTATTTAGAGAAAAAACTACATCAGACTATAATTCTGTCAGGGCAGACATATAAATAATAATTGTTTTAGTTTTAATTATTTAGTTAATTTGATTTATGTAGCTTGACTAGTATGTGGATTTTTAATCTACTTTATTGAAAGATACATGAGACAACAATCAATAATAGGTCATAAGTCAGTGAACATTTTTATATTAATCTAAGTAACCATTTTTAGAATAAGAACTGAACCTGAATTCATTGGTACAGGAATCCCCAAGATGAAAAGATTTCTTCTAACAACATAGGCCTGAATGTTTTCTGCAATTTGCAGACTTGAGGAGTTAACTTGGACTCTGAGAGGTTTTGATTTTCACAGGGTGAACCAATCCATATTCATCAAAGGTAAAATTTGAAATCTACATTTTCCTAGCCTCAAGACCAGCCCTTTATTTTCTATGCTGCTTTGCTTTTCATCATTTTTAATTATGTTTATATGATTTCTTTAGTGGAGTTATTCCATTCCATCCTTTATGTGTCATTGTGTATTGCCAAATGTTTTTGTACAATTATATTCCAGTCAGAAGGCAATAGGAACTATTAGCCAAATTCTATCTCCCATCCATATATATATGTCATAACTTGTAAGGCAGATAGATAATGCAGTGGACAGAGATAGCATCAAGCCTGGAGTCAGAAAGACTCATCTTCTTGAATTCAAATGTATTTCAGATTTACTTACAACTGTGTGACCCTGGATAAGTCACATAACTTTGCATCAGTTTACTCATCTGTAAAATGAGTTGGAGAGGGAAATGATGGAGTTGGAGAAGAAACTAATATCTAATATTAAGGAACTCTAATATCTTTTCCAAGAAAACCCTATAGTATCTTTAATAAAATTAATAATAATAATATTAATTGAAAGTAAGATTTTATTTTTCTAGAAATATGTAAAGATATTCTTCAACATTCACTATTGTAAGATTTTGAATTCCAAATTTTTTCCTTCCCTTCCTTCTCTAATACAGCAGGCAATCTGATATAAGATATATATGTACAATCTTTTAAAATATATTTCCATACAATTGTCAATGCTATAAAGTTACCCATACATACAACCTGTAAATAAAAGTCTATTAAAATTAAAACATATATATATATATATATATATATTGCCATAGTTGTCTTGTGGTATAAGAAAAAAAGACCAAAAAGAGAAAAAAAAGCCATGAAAAAAAGCAAACAAACAAAAAAAGGTGAAAATATTATGCTTGGATCCACATTTAGTCTCAATAGTTCTCTCTTTCAATGTAGATGGCATTTTCCATTCCATTTATCTTTGTAGTGTCAAAACCCAATTAGTTGACAATTGTTAAGATCACTTATGTGTAAGGTACTATATTAGATGCTAGTGATACTAATACAAAAATGTGACAGGCTCTATGCTGGGGACATTAAAATTTATTAAGGACAGGCTACATGTTCACAGATAAGTAAATATAGAATATGTACAAAAAGAATACACCATGATTTTGCATAGGGCTAACAAATGAGGAGGGAAAGGGAATATGCATTTATGTAATGTCTATTATAGACCAAATTCTGTATTAAGCATTTTTTACAAGTATTACTTCATTTGATCCACACATAACCCTGCAAGGTAAGTGAGACTCCCATTTACAGCTAGATTTGAATTCAGGTCTTTCTGACTCTAGGCTTCATGCTTTATCCATGGCACCATTAGTTACCTTTTCAAGGAGGTTGTATGTGAGCTGAGGTATGAATAGTACAAGAGTGACAAAGGAAAAGACAAAGGACAAAGGAAAGACAAAGAGACACAGAGAGGAGATAAGTTACCATATTTTAGGAATACCAAGTATGGCTGGACCAAGTGTGGTGATGAGAGAAAACAATTTGTAGTCAGCCTGCAATCATGGACTAGAATCAAATTGTGAAGGGCTTTAATTACTAGAGGTCTTTGTATTCAATCTGACAGCCATGGAGAGCCATTAAAGAATGACACATCCAGTCTGTATTTTAGGAATATCAATTTAATGGATGTATGGAGAATAGATAGGAGAAGATTTGGATACAGGGAGACCAATTAGGATGTTATTGCAGAATTCTCAATCAGCCATGAGGAGGATCTAAACTAGGCACAGAATTGCAACTCAAAAAATGATATAAACCATATACAATAGTAATCTGAATTTAGACATTTCAATTCCATGTCCAGAGTTTAAAATCATGGTGCTTCTTATGAAAAGGCAATGATCATAAGCAAATTATTCTGAATCTTCATCAATAAACCAATATATTTCACAAAGGCTTATGAATTTTTAAACTTTGTCTATAGCAGTAAGGCCCCACAGAACTATTTGTCTAGGATCTTACAGACTTTAGGAACAACCGTGCTGTGACTCCCTGATGCTTCTACACTCAAATACAAAATCATTTAACCCTGCTTGTCATAGTTTCCTCATCTATAAAATGAACTGGAGAAGGAAATAGCAAACCACTTTGCCAAAGACAACCCCGAACATATGGTCATAGAAAGTTAAACACAACAGCAACTTGGTATAAACCTTCATTTTATTCATTTCTGCCCTAGAAATGCCTTCAATATAGCTAAATTGGCCTTTGTGGTAGGTCTCTGGCATAGTGAAAAGTCACTGGTACTGCAATTCCATGTCATGTATTTATTATCTGTATGATCTTAGGCAAATAATTCAACCTCCCTAGGTTTCAGTTTCCTTACTTAAATGAAAAACTTGGACTTGATGGCTTCTGGTATATTTTCCTTCAAAATATTACTTTGCATTTATTTTATCTGTATTTTTATCTGCACAGTTTTTTCCTCTAATTTAAAGGACCAGCAGACTATAACCTGAAGGCCAAATTCTGCCATAACCCATTTTTGTATGGCCTGAGAACTAAGGATGGTTTTATGGGCTCAGGTGGCTTAAATGGACTTCTCTTTCATTTAGCAATGGATAGTCTTGTGAAATAATTATATAACCATACCACAAAAAGAGAAAAAAATAAAACAATCTACACAAAAGATTTATTCAGATGAAAATTTGGGAGTATAAACAACAGGGTTCAAGCCCCTCTTTCACATATATTGTGTGATCCTGTTGTGTGTTCCTGGTTGAAACACTTATCCCTACATTTCTATGAGAAGCATTCTAATTAGAAATAGCAGATAAAATACTGGCTTTCATAGGTAGAGGGAACTTTTACATTTGGGAGTTTCTTATAACAAGTAAATCACAAGCCTAGTTACTATTCCTTTTGTTTATACCAAAAAAAGCATATTAATGTTTACAAAGCTTTTTACAAATATCTATACAATATTTGATCCTTAAAGCAACCATACAAGGGTAGGTAATTTTACTGTCCCTATTTCACAGATGAGAAAGTGAAGTGGATAAGATTAATTATAACCTGTTGTGATCCTCAGCTAGTGCAGACCTGCTGACACCAGCTGGTGTCTGAGCACTTACCCACAACTATCGTTGCCTCTACGACCTTCAGAAGACTGACATCTCCGGATACCACAGAGCAGTCTGACACCACTAAGGCAGTTAAAGAAGCTTTATTGCTTGGTTACATCATCTTGTCTCTCCTAACTTTCTCTCCCTCTTCTGTTCTATACTTATACCCCTCTCATTTCCCCTGCCAACGTGCTTCAACAACAAGTATGTGTTTAGCTTGTATATCCAGGAGCCCAACTCCTGAGACAGTGGGGGCAATCTCAAATTGGTGCATGCTCGATGCCTGTCCTGGCGTGTCTACAGGGTATGCCTCGCACCTGTAGCCAATAAGGCAGAACTCACACCCGAAGCCTCAACATCCATTCCCAAGAGTGAGCTGACTGAGATCCAACCAGCCAAAGATCACAAGGGTCAAGTTTGCACAAGACTTGTCTTTGCATAGACTTGTTGCTTATGCAAATGGGACATTTGTGTGCAAGGTACATGATGAAGAGTCTCAAAATTAATGCAGACTCTTGTTATTCTGTTCCCTAGCATTCTTCTTGCTAGGTTCCCTAGCATCTCCCCCTTTTTGTATTCTATGAAGGGGGTGCCACTTGGCTCCCAGTCCTGCAAGGGACTGTTGTAAAAGAGAGAAAATACAAGGTAAAAGCAACAGCAATACAATTTTTAAAAAAGGCAATTAACAGTAAAATATGAGACAACCATGAGGGTATTGATGTAGTATGCTGATATATCCAATCAATAAGGTCATTAAAAACATTGTTAGGGAGGCTAAAATTTTTTGCTAATACATTAATGTCAGCTAAACTTTGCTAATTCTTGGATTTGATTAGAGCAAATCCATGACACAATCCATTTCAGTCTTCTCTTCTGCTGTCTCTTTTCTATCGACTGGCGTGTTCTGGTGCTCATTTTCCACCTCCTTTTGCTCTTCTTCTTGTTATTGAGGTTCCAGGAGTCACAAGTAGCAGGTTAGCACCCCACTTGGCATAAAAGGTTAAAAAGTTGTCCGTCCTCATTGACTCCATGTACTCTCCTCATAGTCATTCACCATCCCTTTGGAATCATCTTCTGACTTCTTTACAAAACTGATGCTGCTCCCTAAAAAGTTAGCAACACTTTCTTAAATGTTACATCCGAGGATCTTTTTCTCAGTTTTAATATTTCTTAACCTTGCTTCTGCATTTGACACCCTCTTGATCTTCGTGTATATTTATTTTCTGTGGGTTTTCATAATACGATTCTCTCCTGGTTCTCCTCCTATCTATATGAATGCTCTTATGATTTTATTTTGGTAACATATCCTCTGCATTGTCTCCTATCTGTAGATATTTTCCAGTTTTCCATCCTGGATCCTTTCCTCTTTTCCCTCTATATTCTTCCTTGAGAACCTCATCAGTTCCCATAGCTTAACTAATATTTCTATGCAGACACTCAACTCAATTCATCCCATCCCAATCTCTCCCCTGAATTTTAGTACTAGACCATGTTATCCTAGACTTCTCATACTACATTAAATCATATATCTATCCAGCTGTCAAATCAACTTTTATAAAATCTCTTACATCTGTCTCTCATCTCATCTAGTTACGCCCTTTCTCCAGGATCTCATCACCTGCCACTTAGATTATTAAAGCATTATCCTAGGTTATATCCCTATCTTAATCCCATTATATATCCCATTATATCCCTACCTTAATTTTCTTACCCCTCTAGTCATTTTACACACACACACACACACACACACACACACACACACACACCTATATCTATCTATACATCCTTCTATCTATTGCCAAATCAGTTTTCCTGAAGTGCATCTCTGACCATGTGATTCTGTTGTACTTCACCCCATTGGTTCATCCCATTGTTTCTAGGATAAAATAAGAACTCCTCTATTTATCATTTAAAGACTTATGCAATCTAGTCCGAAACTCTCTCTCCAGCCTTGTTAAGTCCTTCTCTGACCAATCATATAACCCTTCCACCCTATTCCTTAGTGACAAAACTCTATTCCCTCTCTCTTTGCTTATTCATTCACCATTCCCCTCACTGAAATGCATTGCTTCCTTCCTTCAACTTTATAGATTCTCTGTCTTCCTTTATGAAGCAGCTCAGGCACCATATTCTGCAAGAAGCCTTTTCCAATCTTCCCAAATATCTTGTGTATAATTGTTTTGCATATAGCTTAACTTTATATTTATGCTTCATGTATTTATATGCATTTATTGTCTCTGCTATTATTATATTACTTATGCTGTAATTAACATATGTATTCATTTTCTCCCCTATTATTAATTAATCATTTAGTAATAAATTAATTTTAAGTAGGAATTATTTCCCTAACACCTAGGATAAAACATGCTGCATAATTTGTACTTGATAAATAGTTGATTGACTGATGAGACATTGTTAATATGCTATAGCTTATATGTACATTTTATTATGTTATTCTACTGTTTTGGTCACTTAAAAGTTTGTTTCTTCTGAGAGTCTTCTTCTGTTTCATGGAATGAAACCATAAGATTTCACTGGGAAAAAAACAATGGTGTTTAAAAGAAAGGCTTTTGTGATAACAAGTAGCTTGAGATCATTAAAAGGCACTGTGCTATTCCTGATATGTGATATAGTCTAACCTCCTTTAATTCACTTACAAATTATTTCATTGCAGGATCTGCTCAAGAAATAAATACTGATGGCTTACCAATCCAATTGCTGGTCATCTGGGTAATGTGAGTTTTTCACCCCCTCATTTGTCAATTGTATATAATTGAACTTTTAAAAATGTCCATGCTTTTGTTGATGTGTTTTGTTTTCAATGTAACATTCACTTCCAATCTCTCTTTCTCTCTATTCCCTACCCAGCAAATTAGCCTTTGTAAACAGATTGGAAAAGAAATAGAAAAATAAAATTAAATTAAACAGATGAAAACTGTACACCAGCAGTTTTTGAAAATATATGTAATACTCCATACCTAATAGATAACACCTCTGCAATGAAGAAAAGTGAATTTTTTCCAACTTCTCTTAAATGGCAAACTTATTTCACTATAATTATTGCCAAACATTCCATTTTGGTTGTTCATTCTTCCTGTTTATATTATTATAAAAATTGTGCATTTTTTCTTGGTTCCACTTGCTTTACTTTAGTATCAGTTTAGATATCTTCCCATGCTTCTTCCAATTTTCCATATATGTTATTTTATAATCTGCAAAACACCAAAATGACCTTAAGATAGTGTGAGGTAGTGGATAGAGAAGCAGTCCTGAGATCTATATTTGAGGCCTTATATCTGACACATACTAGTGGATAAGCAAGCCATTAATCTTTCAGTGCTATAGGCATCTCTTTAGAGTTATAAATTACATATATGCATTGGGAGGCCAAATCATTTGAAGTTTATTAAAACAATAAAATTATGAAATAATTCCAGCTAACTTTTATTTCTACATCCTTAAAAAGTTATCAGTGAAGCGTCTATGTAGATTCTTGGTTTAATAATCACAAAGAACATACTATACAAAGTATATGGAGAACTCTATCATCAGTTGTGACTCCTGTATAATGGTCAAATGAATGTTTCCATGACCCATTCTCTTGTTTTAAATGCCTCACTGGATGATGATTCCCAAAAGATTAAAGACAAAGCAGTATATTGTATTTTTGGGCATAAGTGTGGGAGACACATTGAGTACAGTCTTTAGTGCCACTTTTTATTCATTTTTTAAAAATAATATTTTATTTTCCCAATTACGTATAAAAATAATTTTTGATATTTGTTGCTTTTAAGTTTTGAGTTCCCTTCATCTTCTATTCTTTCCTTGAGATAAGCAATCTGAAATAGGTTATACATATGGTAATGTAAAATATTTCTATTTTAGTTATTTTGGATAAGAAGATTTGAATAAAAGAAAAAGAAAGTTAAAAATAGTCTGATTCAATTTGTATTTAAATAATATTAGTTCTTTCTCTGGAGATGGATAGTATGTTTAATCATTATTCCTTAGGGATTGACTTGCATCGTTGTATTGCTAAATATTCACAATTCATCACCATACAATAATACTATTACTATATACTATGTAATTTAATATTCTCCTGGTTCTGCTCACTTTATTTTATATCAGTTCCTGTAAGTCTTTGCAGGTTTTTCTGAAAACTACTTTTTTTTAATTCTAATGAGGCAATTTTTAAAATCCCACAATAGACACAGTGGGATTTTATAATACCTGTAACCTTCAATCTGCTATATGATTGTCAACCTGTAGTATGGTGAAGAAAATCATCTACCTAAAGAATCCCTCTCTACCTGTTACTATCTCCTGTTTTCATCAAGATTATTCTCAATATATTCTCTGTCTTATGGGGTCATGTCACATCAGAAACAAACAAGAAAAAGCCACTTTTCAAACACCATATTCACATCTGATACTTTATTTGATACAATCAGAGGAATTTTTCATTTCACTCAGGGCTAAAATCAGTCAGAGCATCATAGAATGTATAATGGACTAATGGGATCCATTCATAAGTAGTCCATGTAATTTATAATTACAAGGGTCCCATGATTTTTGATGGGAACAAACTGCATTTCATTTCAATAAAATTGGTTTCCTTTGTGTTTCATTTGATGTGTTAAAATATTACTAAGAAGGAATCCATAGGCTTTACCAGACAGCCAAAGAGGGTCCATGATACAAAAATAGTTAAGCATCCTGATCCAACACCTTCACCTTATTCATGAAGAAATTGAGGCCTAGAATATTTAAACAAATTGCCCCAAATGAGGCAAATAGTTACCTCAGATTTGAAATTTTCTAATAATAAAATCCATTTTCCATTAACAGCTCTTTTTGGTCAGAGTCCAGGTACTATCACACCTCTACTATAAAGTAATTATCTGAAATCTCATCAATAGGCAGATTGATTCAGTTTTTGATAAGCAATACTTTCTAAACTTCTTCCTTTGATTGAAGGATAGAGCAAAAAATTCCTCCCCACACCTTCTTTTATGGAGGGATCAGAACTTTGTAGGTAACTATATTTTCTTTCACTCAACTCAACTTTGCTTCAACTCCATGGAACATCATTCCCAAGCCAGGTACTCTTCAATGAATGCCCTTCATCTTCCCCCCTCCCCCCACCTTTATACTTTTCAGTTTCCTTTTGTGTATTACCTGTCCTGATTAGGTACTGTCCTGAGGGCAGGAACTGACCTTTTCTTATCTGGATCTTCAGTGCTTAGCACAGTACCTAATAGTATTGCATAGACAAAAAAAATCCTAAAACAAATCAATCCTTTAAAAATTAATCAATATCTTTATACCAAATAGTCTATAAAAGGTAAATTAGAAGATAGCAAAATAGCTTTTTAGTTTTTCTATGTTATTTAAAATAAAGTAACTTGATTTTTAGTGCTCCTATTTGCCAGCTGTCCCCCTAGCCTTCATGGATATTATAGAAGACTAGAACTGAACATTTGAATGAAGAAAAGAGTATTTTCAGCAATAGTCATATTCATGCCTCTTGAAGATTTAAACATGAATGCTCCATGAATATCAAATCTATATCACAGAAGTGCTGACTACAGTAAAGGGTGCATGAAGCACCAGCTGTACAATACAATGAAATAAGCCAACTCAGTCTGGAAAGTCTGTAAAAAATGAATCATTAAAATATTAGATCTGAGATCTCACAAAGGAGCTTAGCAAATAGAAATTACTCTGCTGATGTTTACTCAATTAATTCCAAAACAAGAAGGAATCTGGAAAAATAATATTTTATATCTTTTCCCATTGGTTTAGAGAAGTAATGAATTCAACTAAACATTCAACTTTCATTAATGAAAATGTCAAACCCAAACTTTTTTGTTCTTAAATCCCATCTATGGCAATGGTTTATAATTGTAAGATGAACAGAACAATGGCAAGGGGGACAATTGTCTCAGACTCCCTAGGTTATTGAGGACCATTTAGCTCCATTTTTCCATTACATGACTCCTTTTGATCAATCTTTTAAGCAATAACTATTTATAAAGCATTTATTGTATATGCTGGATCCTAGGAATAAAAAGATAAAAATGAAATTGTATCTGCCCTCAAGAAGTTTATATTCTTTGGGAGAAAAGTGTGTGTGTGTGTGTGTGTGTGTGTGTGTGTGTGTGTGTGTGTTTGTGTGTGTGTGTGTAGAGAATAAATACAAAGTAAATGGAGGATCAGGAAAGGTTTTAAATAGAAAGAGACATTTGAGCTGAGTTTCAAAGACTTTTGAAGAATAACCTATTTAGATTCTCTCCTTTTTTAAACAAGAAAACTCTGGCACATAAAGGTTAATTAACTTGCCCATAGTGATACTGCCAGGAAGTATCTGAGGCAGTAGTATTTGAAGCCAGGTCTTTCTGCAAACTCAGAAGAATCAAGCGGTTCTAAGATTCTAAAGGAATCAAATAAATGTCTCATTCCTATTTTAAAGTGATTTTAAGCCTGATCTTTGTATAGTACTTCAAGGATCTATGGTTTTCAGCAATATTGGAATATTGGTGCTGTCTCCATTAACAAATATCCAAATATTACAAATACTTTTTACTTTAATAGTTCTTGCAGTTAACCCAGGAATGAAGTTTTTTTTTAATTTTGTTTTTTGTTTCTGCATAGTCAAGTAATGTTGATCCAGAGACAACAAATACCTATTCTGCTGCTGAGTTCCTATCCCAAGTCTTGCCCATCTGATAGAACCTGTGTAAACTTGAATTCCTCTCCCCTCAATAACCTTTGAGAATCTTGGGTCATCCATTGGTAGAGAGCGCTCTCTCTCTCTCTCTCTCTCTCTCTCTCTCTCTTTCTCTTTCTCTTTCTCTCTCTCTCTCTCTCTCTCTCTCTCTCTCTCTCTCTCTCTCTTTCTCTCTCTCTCAAGCTTGTTATTTTGAGAGCAATTTTTATATTTAACACATTGAAGGGGCCTTTATGACTGGTTTGCTCATGGAACTTATCTGTCCTTAATTTATCCCTGAATACAATAATAATGACATATTCCCTATTAGAATGCAAGTTTCTATAGAATAGTGGGTGCCACACTTCCCACCCCCCACCATTTGTATCTACACTGTTAGCATAATTGTTGTTGTTGTCTTTGTTGTTTCACTGGTAGCCAACTCTTAATGACCCCTTTTTGAAAAGATACTGGAGTGACTGTCATTTCCTTCTCCAATTCATTTTATAGATGAGGAAACTGAGGTAAATGGGGTTAAGTGACTTGCCTGGGGTCACACAGCTAATAAGTATCTGAGAACTGTGCATAGTACTTGACACATTAAACCTTTGATAAATGCTTTTTCATTCATTCATTCACTCACCATCTATTCTTTTATTCCTTTTTGTCTGTCCTTTAATGGTCATATAACAGAAATACTCTCAGTGGGACTTCTTAATAAATAACTTTCACCCTAGGATATTATTTCCATGGAACATATTCTGGGAAATGCTCCTGCTATATGTAGACAAAGTACACCTATTTATAATAAGCACTTCATTTTTCCAGTCTTTTTTCTTTCCTTTTTAATGAACAAGAGAATAGATTGTCATCTTATTTCACATAAAAATTCTTAATACTTAAAGATTGTTAAGATTCTTTAGCCTGAAGAAGAAGCAGAAAAATGACCCAATTCTTTCTGTCTCTTTTCCCATTGCAGTATGGTTGACTTTTTTTTTTTTTTTTTTAGGATTTTGCAGATCTCTCTTTCCCCTTCTGTACCACCTGCACCACAACCTCCCACCCCATTTTACCCCCAAGCCCACACCCACATAATTTCAATCAGCTTCATAGAGATTCAAAACTGTACAATAAAAAGTATTTTGTAACTTCAGACCCTTCCATCTATCATTTCTCATATAAGACTGACCACTCGTGAACTCTTTTGGGCATATCCTAACATTTCATTTGTATTTCCTTCATTTCTACTCCTGGAGTGTAAATTCAATGAGATAAGGAAGTAAATCATTTTTATCTCTGTATCTCAGACAACTACTACAATATTTTGGACATAGTAAGTACTTATCTTTAAGGGGGATGAAAAAATAGAAATGGAAAAAATTCAGTTTGTATTGTGACAGGGTAGTCAAAAGAGCTAAAGCAATTTTAGGTTATTATTAACAGAAGTATTTCTTGTTATTGTTTAGTCTTTTGATCATATCTGACTCTCTATGACTCCATTTGGATTTTCTTGATAAATATGAGTGGTTTGCCATTTCTATCCAGCTCATTTTACAGATGAAGAAACTGAGGAAAATAGAATTAAGTGACTTGTCTGGAGTCATACATGTAGTATCTGAGATCATATTTGAACTCAGGTCCTCCTGACATCAGGGCTAGCATTCTCCCCACTGTGCCATCAAGCTACCCTAATAGAAGTATAGTAGACAGAAAAAAAGAGATGAAAAGCTTACTACACACTGCTCTTACTCCAATTACATCTAGAGTATTATAATCAATTCTGAGCATCATATTTTTTTGGATAAAACAGTTCATCGATGTCTATAGTGTGAGTGATGGAAGATAATATAGAGAAACAGTATGGGTTAACAAATAGAGAGGTAACCTCAGAAGTAGAAACACCCAGGTTGAGGTTCTGGCTCTAACACATATGAGTTATATGACTAGGCAAGTCACTTAAATTCTATAATTAAGACAACACTAACACTAGAAGTAATATACAAGTTCATTAATAATTTCTTGTGATAGAGATGGTTTGCACACCAGGAGTTCCTTCAACCAATTAAGTCACAAGTCTAGTACATGTCACAAAGTGATATCTGGGGGAAAACCAGGATGGGGACAGAGTTGAAACTATGCCACATAATGATAACTTGAGGAAACTGCTGCTTTTTAGTCTAAAGAGAAGAAGCAGGAGACTCCCAGATAGCAAAGATAATGACATGGAAAATTCTAGCCAAGTCCAGTTCTTTCAAGAACAGGGACATTATTTATATCATGAAACTCATTGGTAGTCTTCTGAAGTCTATGAATCCATCATCTGAATGATGTCTTTAAATACATAAAATAAAAATGTATAGGATTACAAAGGGACTCGATGAGGTGGAAATAAAGTCTGTAGATTCAAAAAAGTACAATCATGTTGATCTAGCTCCAAATCCAATAATTACAAAAATTTTGAAATAGTGATCAACATAAATGGAATTTTAAGATATCTGAATCAATTATATTTTTATTTGAAAATATCTTGAATTTCTATCCATAACTCATAGATACTACTAATACTACTGTGACTTGTTGCCTTTCTTTATAATTGAAGGAAATTCTAAATTCTGGTTAGAGTTAGATCAAAATAAGGATCTGATTTTTTTCCTCCATCAAAATTCAGGGATCCTCTAAAATCTGTGTATAAATCCAGGGTTGTGCACATCATTAGATATTTGTAAAGTGTTTAGTATAGTGCCTGGCATATACTGGGTGCCATATAAATGTTTATTCCCTTGTGCTTCTCTTTTCTTCTTTTCCTATTATCTTTGTTTCTCTTCCCTCTTCTCTTCTTTCTTTCTCTTTACATTTCTCTTCTCTTTAGCTTTCTTTTAACTTTTAGCATGAGTCATACTACAGAAAAGATTATTATACAAAGTTCAATGTAATAAATATACAAGAAAGGTACAAAAATGACACAAGCATTTGGAGTAGGAAGAAATTTAATACATAAAGTTCAAGATTAGAATGAAGTAGCATTATACCAATATGTGTTAAAAAAAAAATAAGTCCTAGGAGATTTGTTCACAAAATCAATATGAGTCAATGGCAGGACCTGAATGTGAAAAAGGCTAATGAACTCAGGCTAAATTAGTGGAACTAGTCTCCAGATCAAAATAGTAATAGCCTCTCCCCATATTCTACAGTGATCAGAATGCTTTGAAATATCAAGTTAAAGTCTGACTATCACATTTTAGATGAGACATTGACAAACTAGAGTGCATACAGAGGCAGGCAACTAGGATAATGAAATTACTGGAAGCTACATCATGAGGAATAATTAAAGGAACTTGTGATAATTATGCTGGAAAAGAGAAGACTTGAAGAGGAGGAGAGAAGAAGAGAGAGACATGAAATTATTTTCACATATTTGTTGAATTAGAATTAAAATATTTGAAGAGTTTTCAGGTGAAAACAGATATGTCAATTTTATTTAGCTGCAGGACTAAAGGTAGATATTAGGAAGACAATTTCAGTCAGATATAAGGAATATCTTTTCAAACAATCATGATTAAATAATAGAGTGGATTATATTTTGAAGTAGTATATGAAATAGTAAGCAAGCCCTGAGACTCCCCACACACACCCAGGGTAGTTTGTGAATATGTCCTTGATGTCCATACAGCAGGAATAACATAGAGATTAGATTAAATGACTTCAGAGATTGGTTGTTGTTTTTTTTTCTAAATCCAGGATTCTATGTTCCTGCTTGTGCGTGACCTTTCTGCTATGTGTGACTACATGTCAATATCTCCAGGTCTCAGTTTCCTTTTTGGTAAGATAAGACTTGGATTCAATATTCTCTAAGGTCTTTTACAGATGTGAGTCTATGATTTAAGAAATTTATCATCATCATCATCACCATCACCACCAGTGACAATAGCATGGTACTGTAAAAGTGTCAAAGAACTTAACTTCTTTGTGCCTGAGTTTCCTCCTTTTTAAATAGAGATACTACTACCACCATAGCTAGCTATACCAAAAAGCTAATGTAAGGTTAAAATCAGATGGATAATTCATAGTGAAAGTTCTTATGACTGTAAGGATGAGGTATACTCCTGTTCACTTTTTGCTCTTAATTCAATTTAATTCATTCCAACAAGCATTAATGATTAATTAGCAAGTTACCTGCTCAGCACCAGGTTAATTTGCTCTTGTTGGCATGAGGTGTTCTGTAAATCATTACTGATGTGGTTTATCACCTTAAGTAGAAGGTAAGCTCCTCAAAAGTGTGGACTATGCCTTCTGATAGCAACTAGTTTAGCATTCTAAACTAACAGAGTACTAAATAAAAGTGAATTTTTAATTAAAAATAGTCATTGTTTTTTACTTATTACTTTCTATGACTTACAAAGACACTAAAAACCAATAAGAGAATTTTTATATAAGTGATAAAAAGAAAGCACTTCTGTACTAATTAGGAATATGATTTTTAAGCCCCTCTCAAAATTTAGAAGACACCAAAACAACATGTTTGTATATGTCACCCATAGGTTCAACACTAGATTACGCTCAATCCTAGAGGAGCAATACTCCAAAGAGAAAAGTTCAGGGTTTTGCTTATATTCTTTGGTTTATTTTGCCCACACTCTAGAGTAGAGATTTGGATAAAATCTCTAAAGCAAAACTTACCTATGGCTGATATGTAGTGTCTCCTATCAAATGGATCGACAGAGTCTTTTCTAGAAAAGTATTCAGTATATTTTATAGGACAACTATATTTTTCCTCTATCACAAAAGAAATGTTTAAAAAGCAAGATGAACAAAGGTTCATTAACAAATACATAAAACAGGAAATAATGATCATCATATATTATATTATGCTAGGAGATAAAACAACTTACAAGGAATAAAGAACAAATGCTATATTTTCATCTTAGATGTATTCTGTATATTTCCTGATAAGGTAAACATTGGTTTTAGTTCTTCAGCTGCAGAATCTTTGTGGTAGTGATGCTTTATTCTTCTGAAAAGCTGTTGTGAAAAGCAGTTCCTGCTGGGCAACTAGCATCCAGAAACATTCAGAATACTTCAGAAATACCATTCTGTTATCAGTACTCAGGGAAATAGATGCAAATCAGAAAGAGCAAATAATTTGAGGTTAAGATTCAAGCTTGCTTAGAAGAGGAAATATTTTTGCTGCCAGGAGTCTAACTTCCATATATAATGAGGGAAAAGAAAAATGAGGATATCACCCATCTCCCACTTGAAAGTCAAAAGAAAAGTTGCACCAGCTAATTCCTATCAATGAGGCTACTTTAAATATGACTATTGTTTAGTCATTTTCCATCATGTCCATCTCTTTGTGATTCCTTTTGGGCTTTTCTTGGCAAAAATACTGGAGTTGTTTGCTATTTCCTTCTCCAGCTCATTTCTCAGATAAAATTGAGGCAAACAGGGTTAAATGACTTGCTCAGAGTCATAGAACTAGTAAGTATCTAAGGCCATATTTGAACTTGGTTTTCCAGACCCACCACTCTATCCACTGTGCCATCTTGTTGCCCACTTTAAAAGAAGAGACATGACTTTTCCCATAGCTCTTATTCACTTCAGCTCTTCCTTCATGAGTCACCTATAATCTTCAATATAATCTCCATTCCCTGGGAGACACAAAACTAACTCAGAAATGCTACTTGCAAATGTCCTTGAACACAAAACCAAAATATATGTCTAACCCACAGGCCCAGAGTATGCATATCCAAATAAAAGAGAAGTGTCCAAGTCAAGAGATCAGGAGGTTCTCCCGCTGGACATCATTACAAATATATGACAATGTTGGTGGAATTGTGAACTGATTCAACCATTCTGGAGAACAATTTGTAACTATACTCAAAAAATTATCAAACCATGCATGCCCTTTAATCTAGTGGGCTTGTATTTCTATTGGGCTTGTATCCTAAAGAGATCTTAAAGGAGGGAAAAGGACCCATATACGCAAAAATGTTTGTGGCAGCCCTTTTTGTACTGGCTAGAAACTGGAAACTGAGTGGATGCCCATCAGTTGGAGAATGGCTGAATAAATTGTGGTATATGGTTGTTATGAAATATTATTATTCTATAGGAAATGACCAATCAGGATGATTTCAAAGAGTCCTGGAGACTCTTACATGAACTGATGCTGAGAGAAGTGAGTAGAACCAAAAGAATACTGTACACAGTAACAACAAGATTATGTGATGATCAATTGTGATAGATGAGGCTTTTTTCAACAATGAGATGACAAGGCAATTCCAATAGATGTGATGGAGAGAGGCCTCTACAATAGAGAGAGGACTGTAGGGAATAAATGTGAATTGAAGTGTAGTATCTTCACCTTTGTTGTTGTTGTTGTTGTTGTTTTCCAGTTTGTGTTTTCTCTCATTTTTGTTCTTTTTGATCTGATTTTTCTTGTGCAGCATGATGAATATAGAAATATGTTTAGAAGAATTTCACATATTTGATCTATATTGGATTGCTTGCTGTTTCTGAGGAGGAGCAGGAAGGGAAGGAGGGAGAAAAATATGGAACATAAGATTTAGCAAAGATGAATGTTGAAAACTATCTTTGTATGTATTTTGAAAAATAAAAAGCTATCATAAAAATAAATAAAAATATATGACAAATTTTGTGTCCAAGTAAAAAAATTATTTATAGTCAGCTCCTTAAAGAAGAAGATAATCATATTTAGATTGGAATCAAAAAGGATTTTAGTGGTCTTCTATTTCACCTTTACAGATTAGAAAAGTGAAAGTGAGATTTAGAGAAACTAAATAACTTATCCATGCTCACATAAATTATGAATTGAAAAGCCAAGGTTAAGACTCCTGTCCTCTGACTCCAAAAGCTGAAACACAATTAAAAATAATGTTCCAATCTGTAAATAATAATCAAGATCATGTGAGATTTTTTAAAATGTCATTAGAATTATTCTTGTTATGTCCACCAGAATGAAAAAAATAGAGTGAGAACATTGTTTGGAGCAGGGACCTGAGTTGGAATCCCAGTTCTACTATTATCTATGTGGCCATGAGAAAATAAATTATTCACTCTGGATCTCAATTTCCTCATCTATAAAATTAGGGAATTAAACACAACGACCTTTGAGCTTCCATTTAAGTTTATAGTACTACAATCTTCTTGCTAAGTCCTATTTTTGCAAGGCTAGAACACAGCTGGGTAGTGAGTAGGGAAAGCAATCTGAATCAGATGAATAAAAATTCCAAATGTAGATATATTACTCTTAAAACAAAAAAGAGCTAATTGCAATTTTTTGAGTTCCAAACTTTGCAGCAAATTGATAATTTGGTCTGGCATACAGTTTTAAAAAGTCGGAATTTCAGACAATTACTTAATGATATCTAAAAAAAATTCTTTATCACTCTTCACATCTGCAGCCCCCATCCCCATCCAATGCTATTAGTCTGAGCTTTGGACCATATTTCTAGATTATATTAGTGAACAGAAATTTGTAGAACAAAAGAGATTGGAATTAACTAAATACCAATGGATATAGAGAACATACTAACAACCCATTTTACAAAGTACTTACATGAGATAATCAATTTCTGACATTCTCTGAAATTAATGTATTTTCAATCAGAACATAATGGTCAACAGTTATTTAAAGGAAAGTAAATAGAAGAAGAGGAGAGAGAACTGAAGAAACGGTAAAAAGCAGGAAGGAGAGAGGGGATATGGATAAAAGAGAGAGGAAGGAAGGAAGGAAGGGAAGGAGAGAGGGAGGAAGGGAGGGAGAAAACAGAAAGACAGAGGGGGAAAAGGGGGGAGAAAGAAGGAGGGGAGAGAAGAAGGAGAGAGAGAAAGAAGGGGAAAGGGAAGGAGGAGAAGGGGAGAGAAAAAGAGAGAGGGAAAAAGAGGGGAGAAGGAGAGAGAAAGGGAGGGGGAGGGGAAAAAGAAAGGGAAAGGGAGAAGGAGAACAGAGAGAGAGACAAATGTAGAGAAACAGACAGAGACAGAGAACAAAAACTATGTCAATAGTTTTAATAGGTACTATTCTCCAAACGTTCAACCTCGTGTTTGCAGGTTCAGTTCTGTATATCTGAATTAACCATGTATGGATGAGTATGATTCTTTTCCAGGCCAGCTCACCATCCCTTAATGTGAATCTTAAATCAAGTCTTCTGGTGCAGGTTGGTTATTTGCAGTATATTATATACTTGCTCTGATTAATTTCATATCTGGGGCTCAGAGTCGACCAGTTCAATCTTACAAACACTGTATAATATGAGTGCTGTAGTCAGTCCTTAAAACGTGCAATCCTCTCTTCAATTCTAATTTTAATATTTTGTAATAGGCTCTGTGCATCTCATTTGTATTTATAAATGAGATCTCTGTGTGTTGGAAATAAAACTGCAAGTACATGTTAATCATATGTCCAGTACTTTAATATAATGTATAAATATGTGCTTACCTGTGTGGAGAATGAAAAGAGGAACCATAGAAGAAAATAAGGGCCAATGATTCATTTTTCTCTCATCTCTCTCTCTCTTTCTCTCTCTCTCTCTCTCTCTCTCTCTCTCTCTCTCTCCTTTATTCTCTCTCTTTCACACACACACACACACAATCTCCTTTCCATCTATATGGTAGGCTATACTAATATTCAATAAATTCAGATAATGACAGTAGGTGGCTTTTAGAATTTAAGTCACAAAAGCAAGTTTAGAATAATTAAAGAAATCATTGATAACCCAGCTACAAGAGTATTTTTCCTTTAAAAAGTGAAAAAAATAGCAAATTGTTTCTACTTAACAGGCAAATATATCCCCCCTCTTCTGGTTCCCAGGTCACAAAAGGTGGTTATCCTGTCACCACCACTGATTTCTGAAAAGTGTGACATGCATTTAGTTGTCAGTTCCTATCAGCAGCATTCAGGAATCAACATTACATCAGCAGCAAGGCACACCATTTTATGCTCTTTTGGAAGATAATTAGAGTTCCCTTTTGTTGCAAATAAGATGTAAAACAGCTATAACTGCTGGTGAATGTGATTAAAGTAACCTCTATAGAACCCCATTATTCGAGACAGATTCCTTCAGATGCATAATTTCCCCATTTTAAGAAAACATAATGCATGCATATAAAATTCAAATTGTCGAGACACCTCGAACAAAAATTAGTACTCTATTAAGGCATTCTTAGTAGCTGGTTAACATGTAAAACTCTTTAAGTGTATTTTAACATAATCATGAAATAATAGTATGTGTCACAGAAGGTAAACATTTTACAGTGAGAGCCTTCTTCAGACAAGATCCACAGATTAAACTTTTTTTCTTGAAGAACTTCACAATAAATGTCGGAAGACTTGCCCAGCATTCCAAATAAAAATACACTTGCATACTTTCATCATATGTCTCTATTACCCCAGGGTAGATACATGCACACCAGTAGGTATGCAGACATGTGTGACATATATAGGCATGTATGTATATTACATGTGTGTACATATATATGTTATTCTGTAAGGAGTATAACCAAAATTTGAATTACTTTGTAAAAAAGTAATTGTAATTTGTAAAAAAGTCAAATGCATCTATTTTAAATAAAAAAGAGATATACATATCAATATCACACATTAAAGAGATTTTTTTAAATTGCTTAAACTATGTTATTTCCCAAACTTTATTTAAAAAAAAAAAAGAATGATTTTAAAGAGATTGAGAAGTTCTTCCCTATATGTATAGTCTCTGCTCAAATCTAGTATCTAGCAGAGCAACAGCCCAGGGGACTGAGTGTCCCAAACAATCATTCAATATTTTTACCTTCACCGAGGTAACAGCAACTATTCACATGACAAAACATTTCATAAATATTTGTTCTTTTCAGAAAGAATCAGGTGCAATCGATAAATTCACCAAGGATTGCCCAGACAGTGACCATTACTTTTGTGGAAGAGTTATAATTATAAAATCAAATCCTTGGTTGGCTCAGCTGGACACCTCAACTTCCAAGAAAATGTTATTAAAGAAGCTTACAAATGAATAATCATTCCCAACAACTCATAGCGGCTGGCACAGCGGGAAAGTGTAAGAAATGGGGAAAGTTTTAAAGTGGGGGACTGATTAGGAGGACGACAATCCTCTGTCAAGAGGACATATTGTGCAAGTGTCCTCAAGAGAAAAAATTTTCACCTGAAAAGAGACAGTGTTATGCGCACTATAGAACTGTAGATTGCAGGACACTGATCTTATTAAGAACTAATGCTAATTTGCACACTGTCTCCCGCTGAATCAGAAGCAAGTTTACCACTGGGTTTGTTAATTTACACAGGACACCATTATCTTTGGTTGGACTTAATGTATCAGAGTAGAGGTCATTAACTGCTGGGCTCATGATTATCCAGCATGAATTACCGACAGTATAACCAAAATAGATTTGTTCCTTGACTTCATTTCTCAATATGCATTTTCTCTTCAACTGTTATTTAATTTCTGTTTCAAAACACTATTATATCATATATATATATATATATATATATATATATATATATATATATGTGTATATTTATGTGTTCTTTGTGTAGGACAGGGAACAATCACCAATACCACACAATGGGGATTGCCATTTTGATTTTGGCCTCCAAACCATTTTGAATAATAATGAAATTACTATATATAAATAAAGGAATCATAGTCTGTCTTATTAAGGTGGTAGATAATAAAATTATGGACATGTGATGTTTTTTAATCACAATAAAAATATATAATTACTCTGGGAGCTTTCAATCATTCATTGTAGTTGATGCTTAAACTGCTTAATATTCACAGAAAAAAGTAGCCTTGGGTTTGCTCTATCTACTACTGCACACATTTTATTTCGACTAGGCATCAATCACATCACTAAAACTTATGTAGCGTCCTCCCCAAAATATTTTGTTAAAAAAAAAGAACCACAAAATCCCACTGGTACATTTATTTTAGCTTACAATTCAATAAAACCAGTGTGAACATTCATAAAAACTTTTAGAAAATTAGAAGTTAAAAAAGGAAAGTGCATTTTTACAAATATTTGTGGTTTCTGGTTAAATAAACACATTTTCATAAAGCTGCATGTTCAATCTATTTTATATAAATGGAGCAAATCAACCAAAAATTCATTTACAATTTTTATAGTCTGTACAAGCCCATTCCTAATAGCAGGGAACACTTTTGTGTCTCTGCATGATATCTTTAGAAAGAGGTGAATTTTCATTTATTTAATGCAAATATTCATGCAAGGTAAACTCTTCAGGCATATATGGAGCACGCTTCGTGGAAGCTCCGTGGCAATAGGAAAATAACATAACATAATTGTACAATAAATGGAGGGCTGCCATTTCAAAATTACCTGTAGTATAGTGTCATGAATAAAAAGAAGAATACAGGAAGTCTAAGATATTATTTGCTAGTTTCTAACCTACTTTGCTTAGAAATGATTTAATTCTGATCTTATATGGCTGGACATTTTATGACAATCTCATCTTTAGAACTGCAAAATTATCAAGTAGGAGATCTTTTTTTAAAGCTTTGAGTAATGAAAAGTGCATTGTTAGCTGAGATGCAAAAGCTTTCAAGTACACAATGCACATTTAGCTAACAAAGTAAGGAGGTTAAGAGGGATAAAGATGATAGTTGGAGACTTACTGTATATTTAGAGTTGAGTTTTGATGTCTCGTTTTCTGAGGATCCATTTTCCCCATTCCTTCCTTAATGGTCAGCTTTCCGATTGAAAGTGAACCTCAGTATTTCAAGGACCAAAAGGTTTCTGTATTTTCCTTTGAAATTTACTGTTGACAAAAATGGCTCAGAAATCATCCACTAGTACAGTCTACCATCTAATTTTATATCAAACTCCTTTTGGTTGTAAAAAGTTCTCATCACTGTGTAGACATTTCTTATGTCAGGAAGGGTGGAAGGAATTCCTATGGATTTAGTAATTTAAAGATTTTATTGTAAATCCTTAAATGTTAGCACATAGTAATGGGACAGCCATAGCTCAGACTTGGAGGCACAAAAATTAAACACTACTCTCATATATTCTTATTCTTCATTCTTTTGGAATTAATTGACAAATTCTCTTTTGGATTTTGATAAGCAGAAATTATTCCAAATTTTAAAGTTATAAGTGCTACATAATGTTGGTGTTTGACAAATGTGAAGTACTTAATAATCATTCTTTGCACTCCATTATAGATTTCTTTAAAAGCCCCAATCACATATACCTCAAAATAAACCAAATTACAGTCTATGTTTTTCTGAAAAACATGGCTTAAAATTCCATATGTCACATCTTTTTGCCTTTTCACTTCATTAATGCATGATCCATCTATTCCTTTATTCATTTGTTGACTCAGCAAGAATTTATTAAGGATCTACTACATGGACTGTGGAGAGAAAGGAGTAAAGGTACCACACTTTAAGGATGTCACTTTCTTTAGAGTTAGAAGATATAATGTTAATATTTACAATGCGTTTAATATTTTTGTTTTTTTAAATTCTTATCATCATTGAATTCTGAATTCCTTATAAAAATCAAGGTCTGTATTCCTGAGACAGAAACATAAAAATGTAGGATAAAAGAAATAAAGTCCTCAAATCAAAAATAAAGATGGTGTGTTATTCAGTTTGGAAGATCCTTAAATGTATTTGTTTTAAATCTTGATAAAGCTGAGAATTGGGGGTTTCTAGCATCTCCTAGAACTATAAAAGTCAAAGTTAAAGCTGAGATAATCAACTAGAAAACAAGTTGAGTAAAAGTAAATGAACTTGAAAGTATCAAGGGAATAAAAGGCTTTTATAAGTAGTCGGTGCTAGAGAGGAAATAGAATGAAATGCAGTTATTGAATAAGACAAAAATGAAAAGGGGATAGAATGCTTTACACTGTGCTAAGGTTGGGTTTTGGTGGTGGGACATTTTGGGCTTCTTTCACTCGTGAAGTCCATTACAAGAAATCTTTCATTTTTTATATAATCTAAAACAAGTCACTAAAATATTCTGTCATTCCATTTTAAATAACTTTTGATATCAGTGGGAACTGGAACGTCTAAGTTAATGTGATTTGGGTCAGATACTGTAAGGAAGAAAGTAGAAGCACCTTCAAACAATACACACACACACACACACACACACATACACACACACACATACTTCTATTCAATGATGCAGGCTGTCACTGTAATAATCAGATGCTCAGCAATGCTTCTTCCCAGGGGCTGCAGCAAAATCTGTACCATTCCTGGTGTCTAGTCAACCAACAAGCATTTATTAAGTTCTTAAAGTATAATGTGCTAAATACTGGGAATACAAATACAAGCCAAAAAAAAGACACTTCCTGCCCTCAAGTTAATACTATCTTATTGAGGAAAAGTAACACATAATACAGTTAAAAGGGGGGAAAATGCAGCTTGAAAACATGATAGAGAAGTCTGTACTGCAGCCTTGAAAGAGACAAAGAGATGGCTACCCTGGACATCCTCCTTAAATGGAAAGTCTATGAGGAGTCATCAAATCAGATGAAGGAACTTTCAGGTTTTATTGCAGGGCTGAAGTGATGTTCTAGGATGGAGAAATTTCTGAGACATGATAGTGTAGAGTATTATGAATGATATGTGAACTCCCAATGTGGATACACTTCACAATAATGTAAATTTTTACTTATTCATGCCTTCTCATCCTGTACAATTCTTATTCTAGTCCTCTCATACATTCCCCATGGTAATGGAGTCTCTACCTAATGTGCTAGAGAATCTCCTCCAGATATCTCATTTCTCTCCCTACAGCAATGCATCCTTCACAAAACTGACAAAGTGATTTTCTAAAATTGCAGGTCTTACCTTAGAAGTAGCTTGATGGTGCAATGAATAGAGTGTTGGGCCAGAAGAACCTAAGGTCAAATCCACCCTCAGATACTTAGTGTGAGAACCTAGGTAAGTCATTTGCCTCAGTTTCCTCGTTTGTAAAAAAAAATGAGCAGCAGGAGGAAATGGAAAGCCACGTCAGGAACATTGTTAAGAAAACCTTATAGAGAGTCAGGAAGAATTGGACCCAATTGAAATGACTAAACAATCACAAACTCAGCAAATGCCTATGGTTCCTTATTGGCAATAGGATAAAATATAAACTCTGCTTAACAGTTAAAGTTCTTCACAACCTAATCTCCAAGCTATCTTTCCACCTCTTTTATACATTATTGTACTACTTGCTATATTCCATATAACAACCTTCCTTCCATTTTCTACCTCAGTGTCTTTGCATAGGATGTTCCCCATTTCTAGAATGTTTTCTCTAACTTCAACTCCAATATTAAAATTCACTGACTTCCATTACTGGATCTGTACCCCAAAAATATCATAAAAGAGCTAACAGGACCCATATTTGCAAAAATGTTTGTAGCAGTTCTTTTTGTGATGGCAAGGAAATGGAAATGGAAAATAGGTGCCCATCAAATGGGGAATAGCTGAATAAGAAGTAATAATATAAATGTAATGGAATATTATTCTATAAGAAATGATGAACAGGCTGATTCCAGAAATGCCTAGAAAGACTTCCATGAACTGATGTTGAGTGAAATGAGCAGAACTGACAGAACATTATACACAATAACAACAAGATAATGTGATGATCAGTTGTGATGAACTGGCTCTTCTCAGCAATGTGGGGATTCAAGACAATTCCAATAGACATGGGATGGAAAATACAATCTCCATCCTGAGACAGAACTATGGAGACTGAACATGGATTGAAGCACCTTTTTCTTTGTTTTTGTTTTTGTTTTGTTTACTTTTTCTTCTTATGTTTTTTTTCTCTTTAGATATTTTTTCTTGCACATCATGAAAAATGGGGAAATATGTTTAAAAGTACTGTACATGTATAATCTACATCAGATTGCTTGCTGTCTTGGGGAGGGAAGACATAAAAGAAGAAGGGAAAAAATTTGAAACATAAAGTTTTACAAAAATGAATGTTGAAAACCATCTTTAGATGTATTTGGAAATATAAAATATAATTGAGGGGAAAAATTCTCAGGCTTCCTTCACAACTCAGCTTAAATGTCACCTTCTAAATGAGTGTCCTCTGCTACTTATGTCTTTTTTCTTCTCCATGATCTAACTCCTACTAACATAACTTTTTAAAAATGTATTCTGTATATGTTTTTATATGTACATTCACGTTAGAGTGATGTAGTAAATTAAAAACTGAACCTTATTGACATGAAAAGATGAGTTTTAATTCTATATCTTACACATACCATCTAAGTGAATTTGGGCAAGTCACTTAAAGTCTCAAATACTTCAGAAAATTCTCTAAAGTTAAAAACTGCAGAACAGATGTCAATTTGCAATGATTAAGGGATTGCCAATTAGAATGTGAACTCTTTTTTATTAATTATAAAATTTTATTGACAGAACCCATGCCTGGGTAATTTTTTAAAACATTATCCCTTGCACTCCCTTCTGTTCTGATTTTTCCCCTCCCTCCCTCCACCTGCTCCCCTAGATGGCAAGCAGTTTTATACATGTTAAATATGTTACAGTATATCCTAGATACAATATATGTGTGCAGAACTGAACAGTTCCCTTGTTGCACAGGAAGAATTTGATTCAGAAGGTAAAAATAACCTGGGAAGAAAAACAAAAATGCAAACATTTTACATTCATTTCCCAGTGTTCTTTCTTTGGGTGTAGCTGCTTCTTTCTATCATTGATCAATTGAAACTGAGTTAGATCTTCTCTTTGTCGAAGAAATCCACTTCCATCAGAATATATCCTCATACAGTATCGTTGTTGAAGTATATAATGATCTCCTGGGTCTGCTCATTTTGTTTAGCATCAGTTCATGCAAATCTCTCCAAGCCTCTCTGTATTCATCCAGCTGGTCATTTCTTACAGAACAATAATAGAATGTGAACTTGAAAACAAGGACTACATTTTGCTTTTTTTTTTTTTTTTTAACCTCAGCACTTAGTGTAGTTCCTGAAATTTATTAAGAGCTTAGTAAAAGTTTGTTGATTGCCTACTGACTGGCAAACTTGCTACACTAATGGCATTAAAAGTCATGGTAAATATCTGGGGGAGGGGGTGGGGGCTAAGAGGTGAAAAATTGGAACAAGAGGTTTGGCAATTGTTAATGCTGTAAAGTTACCCATGCATATAACCTGTAAATAAAAGGCTATTAAATAAAAAAAAAGTCATGGTAAATAATATACAGACATGTATATATGTATATATATATATATAATGCATATATATGAAAATATTTTGTGTATATGTGTATTAATTTGTATATATAATTAACCTAGGTTTGAAAGCCCATTGATATATAACTGACTCTCTCCTCACAGACAGAGATCAATAGAGCAGAGTTGATGAAATGGAAATAGAAGAAGGATAAATCTCTTCAGCTCTTCTGGCTTCCAATTTAAGAGAGAAGACATAGCATTTGGGAATAAGCAACCTTCGAAGAGCTGACAATCTCTTATCATGTCCCTATCCTCAGCTTGCTCAACTCCCCTTCAAGAAATTTTCCTTTCAGGTAAAATCTGACACTTCCTTTTATTTTTATTATATATACTTCCTGTGAATTGATCTTACCATTCTAAAGAGCAACGAAGAACTCTTCCCAAAGAGCTATGAGACTGTGTAGGCCCTTTGGTCCATCAGTGTCTCTGTTGGACCTGTATCCCAAAGAGATCATGAAAAAGGGAAAAAGATCCATGTGTGCAAAGATATTTGTGGCAGCATTTTTTATAGTGCCAGGTAGCTGGCACTGGATGGATGCCTATCAATTGGAGAATGGCTGAATAGGTTGTAATATGTGAATGTTAAGGACTATTATTTTTCTTTAGGAAATGATTGGCCAAATGATTTCAGAAAGCCTTAGAGAGACTTACATGAATTGATGTTGAATGAAGTGATTAGAACCAAGACAACATTGTACACAGCAACAATAAGATTATGTGATGATCGATTCTATTTTTTCATTTTTTTGGTTTTGTTTGACTGATTCTTGATGTCTTATTGAGTCATTCATTTTCATTCAGTTCTAATTTTTAGTGAATTATTTTCTTCAGTTACCTTTTTTTTTAGCTCTTTTTGCATTTGGTCAATTGAATTTTTAAATGAGTTGTTTTGTTCAATGGATTTTTTTTTAATAATTGTATTCATGTAATTCTTGACTTTGTCTTTTTTGGTAAACTTCCAAATATTTTATACTGTCTACACTTATTTTAAATGAAATATGTTTTTATATCTCTTGTTGCTGGACTTTGTTGATAATATATAGAAAATATAATGATTTATGCAGATTTATTTTTCTTCCTTACCTATTCTAATTCCTTTAATTTCTTTTCCTTCTTTTATTGCTAAAACTAACACTTGTAATACAATACTGAATCTTAATGATGACAGTGGTAACCTTGTTTCACTCCTGATCTTATTGGGAATGGTTCTAATTTATCCCCATTATATATGATATTTGCTGATAGTTTTAAGTACATGTTACTGATCATTTTAAGGAAAATTCCATTTATTCCTATGCTTTATAGTGTTTTTAATAGAAATGAGTGGTGTTAAATTCTTTTTCTGCATCTATTGAGATAATCATATGATTTCTTAGTTTGGTTATTGACATAAATGCAAATAGTTTTCCTAATATTGAACCAGCTCTGCAGTCTTGCAATAAATCCTACTTGGTTGTGGTGTATACTTGCTGTAATCTCTTTGCTAATATTTTATTTAAGATTTTTTGCATCAATATTCATTAAGGAAATAGGTCTATAATTTTCTTTCTCTGTTTTCATCCTATCAGGTTTAGGTATCAGCACCATATCTGTGTCATTAAAGAAATTTGGGAGAACACCTTCTTTCCCCAAGTTATTCTGGGGTTCAGAGGCTCACTATTTACTTTTGTATTTGTGTTGAATGTCACATAGCTAATGTGCTAATCCACTGGCTTGTAACCAGGATGGAATAGCCAACATTGCTGTGTTTTGGTTAAGAGCCATCCAGTAGATTCCCCAGTGCACAAATGCCACACAGCCCTGCATCCCTGCACTGTGCCTGCACTCAACTATCCCTTCCCCAGTTGAAACAGGCCTTTTCTGAAGTTCTTCCAAAATAACTTCTGCTGGAAATTTGTTACACTCCAAATATCTATGGGTTATGTATCTCCAAAACCAATTCAGAGCCTTGATTTGGTGCTGATCTGAGCGGCCAGGAGAGCTCAGATAAAGATGTTTCTCTCTCTGCCACTTTGACTCCAAATAATCTTTTATTTTCAAAATAAAATGCAAATTTTATTCAAAAATTTATCCAAAATGCAAAGATAGTTTTCAACACTCACCCTTAGAAAACATTGTGTTTTAAATTTTTCTTACGCCCTTCTTCCAAACCCTCCCCTAGAAAGCAAGTAATCCAATATATGTAAATATGGACAATTCTTCTATACATATTTCCACATCTATAATGCTGCACAAGAAAAATCACATCAAAAAGTAAAAAATGAGAAAAAAATGATAAGCAAGCAAACAACAACGAAATGATGAAGTTATGTTGTGATGCGCAGTCCTTTTTCTGGATACAGATGGCTCTTTTCATCACAAGACCATTGGAACTGGCTCAAATTACCTCATTGTTGAAAAGAGCCAAGTGTATCTCAGTTGATCATCACATAATTTTGTTGTCATATATCAAGATAAGGTCGAAATGAGTTCATGATTGAGACATAAAGAGTGATACTATAAGCAAATTTAAAGGATGAAGGACAGTCTACCTCTCAGATCTGTGGAAAAGAAAGTAATTTATGGCCAAAGAAGAACTAGAGCACTTTTAAAAAATGCAAAATGGATAATTTTGATTATATTAAGTTAAAAAAAATTGTGCAAACAAAACAAATTCACACATGATCAGAAGGGAAGAAGAAAACTGGGGGAATTTTTTTTACGTCTAAAGGTTCTGATATTTCTAAAATATATAGAGAACTGACTCGGATTTCTAATAATACAAGCCATTCTCCAATTTATAAAAGGTCAAGGGATATGAACAGACAATTTTCAAATGACAAGATTAAAACCATTTCTAGTCATATGAAAAAAATGCTCTAAATCATTATTTATCAGAGAAATGAAAATTAAGACAACCCTGAGGTACCACTATGTACCTCTCAGATTGGCAAAGGTGATAGGAAAAGATGGTAGTAAATGTTGGAGGGAATGTGGGGAAACTGAGGAACTAATACATTGTTGGTAGAGTTATGAACTGACCCCAACATCCTGGAGAGTAATTTGAAACTATGCCCAAAGATCTATCAAACTGTGCATTTCTTTGATCCAGTGGCGTTTTCTACTTGGCCTGTATAACAAAGAAATCATAAAAAGGGGGAAAGAATCTACACATGCAAAAATGTTTGTAGCAGCCTCTTTTATAGTGGCAAGAAATTGTAAACTGAGTGAATGCCCATTATTTGGGGTATGGTTGAATAAGTTATGTGATATGAATGTTATGGAATATTATTCTTCTATAAGAAATGTTCAACAAGATGATTTCAAAAAGGTATGGAGAGACTTGCATGATTTAATGTTGAGTGAAGTGAGTAGAACCAAGACAACATTGTACAACATATCTTCCTAGAGAGAGGATTGTGGGGACTGACTATGGATCACAGCATAGTATTTTCACCATTTTTGTTGTTTGCTTGTTTTTTGTTCTCTTTCTCATTTTTTTCCTTTTTGTTCTGATTTTTCTTGAGCAATATGCCAATTGTAGAAATATGTGTAAAGGAATCGCACATGCTTAACATATATTCGATTACTTGCTGTCTAAGAGAGAGGTGAAAGAAAAGGAAGGAAAAAAATTGGGACACAAGATTTTGCAATGGTAAATGTTGAAAATTATCTTTGTATATGTTTTGAAAATAAAAAGCTATTATTTTTTTAAAAAAATGTTGTTTCTTAGGGAGAAGAAGTAAATACACATAGATTTTTTGTTGTCATCTTGCAGGATTAAACCATTACTTGAATCTCTCAGTTGAATGGATTAAACTTCAATTTTTCATTAAATAAATAGAAGCACAGAAATAAAAGAATGTTATAAGAGATGGGCTTCAATTTGTACTGAGTACAGAATATGTCCTGGAATTTTCATTTCTTACTGAACTCAAAATTAGAATGCTTTCTTTTGAGTTATATCTTCTTCTTAAATGAAGAACACAAATATACATTCTGTAAAGTGTTCTGATGAACTGAGATTTAACCATACTATAATCTCCCTTTGTTGCACTTAATTCAGATGCATAATCATGTCTTAGAAAAAGTACTTTGGAATTGACAATTTGTGAGCTCTGAATCCCAAATTATGTTTAAGCCCAATAATTCACAAGAAAGAATGGTGTCTTTATCGATAAGTCAGTAAAGCTTTTTTTTTAATTACTTATATTGATCTCTATCACTTTTAACCACTATGATAAATTACATAGCTCAAAAACATAGTTATGGAGAAGTTATGTATCCAAATTACAATTATGTAGCATGGGACACCTCTTTTCAGCATGAAACACAAGTTCCTTTCATTGAGTCATACAAAATATAATTAAAATTTCCTAGAAAGCCCATCTTCCTCTTAAGAAAACATAGGGTAAAAACAATGCTATATTCATTCTTTAGTAAAAGGAAAATATAACAGGAATTTATATGACTAATTCTAATAATTCCAAAATATCATTTGTAAATAATGCTCTGAATATCCCCTCAAGGCCATTATTCACCAGTTTTTCAATCTTTGCTATTATAGATGTGAGTATTTACAGAATAACAACCCATTTATGTCTATCTTGCTATAATCCAAGTATCCTATTAAATTCTCCACAGAGTCCAGCTAACATCATGGGATCTTGTCCTTCTTTTTCTCGATTTCATGAGGGTATCAACAAAACATACCTGCTATATACAATTAATTCCACATTACTGGTTTATCTTCACTAATGTATATTTCTTTGGTAATGTTCTTTATATTAATAGCCTGTGTAGTTCCTCTTTGTAATGTGCTAAAGTATACTTATCCTCACAAGGCATCTACTCTTTACACACAGTCATACTGTGAGGTGGATGACTCACAGCATTTTTGATTTCCTTCACAAGCTAATTGTACAATATTTCAGAGTCTGATTCTTTTTATACAGCAAAATAATGTTTTGGTCATGTATACTTATTGTGTATCTAATTTATATTTTAATGTATTTAACATCTACTGCTCATCCTGCCATCTGGGGGGGGGGGTAAGAGGTGAAAAGTTGAAACAAGAGGTTTGGCAATTGTTAACGCTGTAAAGTTATCCATGCATATAACCTGTAAATAAAAGGCTATTAAATTAAAAAAAAAAAAGTTCAAAAAAAATCTACAGAAAAATGTTTTTTAAAAAACATGGCTGAATGACCTAGAAAAAATAACAACAAAGTTCATATGGAAAAACAAAAGGTCAAGAATTTCAAGGGAATTAATGAAAAAAAAAATCAAATGATGGTGGCTTAGCTGTACCAGATCTAAAATTATATTATAGAGCAGCAGTTACCAAAACTATTTGGTATTGGCTAAGGAATAGATTAGTTGATCAGTGGAATAGATTAGGTTCAAGGGATAAAACAGTCAACAAATATAGCAACCTAGTCTTTGACAAACCCAAAGATCCCAGCTTTTGGGATAAGAACTTACTGTTTGATAAAAATTGCTGGGAAAATTGGAAACTAATATGGCAGAAACTAGGCATTGATCCATACTTAACGCCGTACACCAAGATAAGGTCAAAATGGGTTCATGACCTAGGCATAAAGAATGAAATTATTAATAAATTAGAGGAACATAGGATAGTTTACCTCTCAGACCTGTGGAAGGGGAAGGTCTTTATGACCAAAGCAGAACTAGAGATCATTACTGATCACAAAATAGAAAATTTCGATTATACCAAACTGAAAAGTTTTTGTACAAACAAAACTAATGCAGACAAGATTAGAAGGGAAGCAATAAACTGGGAAAATATTTTTACAGTCAAAGGTTCTGATAAAGGCCTCATTTCCAAAATATATAGAGAATTAACTCTAATTTATAAAAAATCAAGCCATTCTCCAATTGAAAAATGGTCAAAGGATATGAACAGACAATTCTCAGATGAAGAAATTGAAACTATTTCTAGTCATATGAAAAGATGCTCCAAGTCATTATTAATCAGAGAAATGCAAATTAAGACAACTCTAAGATACCACTACACACCTGTCAGATTGGCTAAGATGACAGGAAAAAATAATGATGATTGTTGGAGGGGATGCGGGAAAACTGGGACATTGATGCATTGTTGGTGGAGTTGTGAACGAATCCAACCATTTTGGAGAGTAGTTTGGAACTATGCTCAAAAAGTTATCAAACTGTGCATACCCTTTGATCCAGCAGTGTTACTACTGGGATTATATCCCAAAGAGATTATAAAGAAGGGAAAGGGACCTGTATGTGCACGAATGTTTGTGGCAGCCCTTTTTGTAGTGGCTAGAAACTGGAAACTGAATGGATGTCCATCAGTTGGAGAATGGTTGAATAAATTGTGGTATATGAAAATTATGGAATATTACTGTTCTGTAAGAAATGACCAACAGGATAATTTCAGAAAGGCCTGGAGAGACTTACATGAACTGATGCTGAGTGAAATGAGCAGGACCAGGAGATCATTATATACTTCAACAACAATACTATATGATGACTAGTTCTGATGGATCAGGCCATCCTCAGCAACGAGATCAACCAAATCATTTCTAATGGAGCAGTAATGAACTGAACTAGCTATGCCCAGAAAAAGAACTCTGGGAGATGACTAAAAACCATTACATTGAATTCCCAATCCCTATATTTATGCACACCTGCATTTTTGATTTCCCTCACAAGCTAACTGTACAATATTTCAGACTGATTCTTCTTCTACAGCAAAATAATGTTTTGGTCAGGTAGACTTATTGTGTATCTAATTTATATTTTAATATATTTAACATCTACTGGTCATCCTGCCATCTAGGGGAGGGGGTGGGGGGTAAGAGGTGAAAAATTGGAACAAGAGGTTTGGCAATTGTTAATGCTGTAAAGTTACCCATGTATATATCCTGTAAATAAAAGGCTATTAAATAAAAAATAAAAAAATAAAAAAACATGGCTGTTTCTTTTGTTTGTTTGTTTTTGAAGCATTTTTATTTTATTTCAAAACAAGCATAGTTTTCAACATTCACTTTGAAAAACCTAGGGTTCCAACTTTTTTCTCCCTCCCTTCCTCCTATTCCCTCCTAGAGGGCAAGTAATCCAATATATGTTAAACATGTGCAATCCTTCTATACATATTTCCACAATTGTCATTCTGAAAAAGAAAAATAAGATTAAAAAGGGGAAAAAATGAGAAAGAAAAAAATGCAAGCAAACAACAACAAAAAATGAAAATACTATGTTATGATCCACAGTTCCCACAGTCCTCTCTCTGGGCACTGTAAAGGGCTGAAACTCTTGAGTTCGTGCACTGAGGTCAGACAACCAAGCACTTAAGGCTAACTACCAATTGGACAATACTCTATTATCATATGTTTGGAAAATGGCCCACCCCACCATTCTGTGCTGGCTCTATCTGTTGGTGTATACAGAGAATTGGAGGAGGGATTAGAGGATGAAGTAAGACAAGCCAGAGTGACTTCTGGCCAGGAGACGAAGAGCAGAGGTATAGAGACTCCTGTGTCCATTCCCCTCACTTTGACCAAGAATAAAGACCAAAGACTTTTGCTTATCCTGACTCTGGCTGATTCTAAAGTATCCAGGGTGCTAACTCAGTCCTCACAGAGTGTAGATGGATCTCTCTATCACAAGACCATTGGAACTGGCCTGAATCACCTCACTGTTGAAAAGAGCCACGTCCATCAGAATTGATCATTGTATAATCTAGTTGCTGTGTACAATGTTCTCTTGATTCTGCTCACTTCTCTTAGCATCAGTTCATGTAAGTCTCTCCAGGCCTCCCTGAAATCATACTGCTGGTTGTTTTTTATAGAACAATAATATTCCATAATATTCATATACCATCACTTATTCAGTCATTCTCCAACTGATGAGCATTTTCAATTCCTTGCCAATATAAAAAGGGCTGCTATAAACATTTTTGCATTTATGACTGATTTTCCCTTTTTTATGGTCTCTTTGTGATACAAATACAGTAGAAACAGTGATGAATCAAAGGGTATGCACAGTTTAATAGCCCTTTGGGCATAGTTCCCTATTGCTCTCCCAAATTGTTACATCAGTTCACAACTCCCCCACCAATGTATTAATGTTCTAGTTTCCCCAAATCCCCTTCAATATTCATGTGTGTAGTAGTGCCTCAGAGTTGTCGTAATTTGTATTTCTCTAATATTAATTTAGAGCATTTTTCATATGACTAGAAATGCTTTTAATGTTGTCATCTGAAAATTGTCTGTTCATATTCTTTGACCATTTATCAGTTGGAGAATGGTTTAGACCATAAATTTGGGTCAATTCTCTATATATTTTAGAAATAAGTCCTTTATCTGAACCTTTGGATGTTAAAAAAATTCCCACTTTACTTCTTCACTTCTAAGCTTGTCTGCACTGGTTTTATTTGTGCAAAAACTTTTAAACTTAATATAATCAAAATTATACATTTTGCATTACATAAGTTCTTCTTTAGCTACAAATTCCTTCCTTTTCCACAGATCTAAGAGATAACAATTATAGCATCATGCTTTATGTCTAAATCATAAACCCATTTTGACCTGGTGTAGGGTGTTACGTATGGGTCAATGCCTAGTTTCCAACATATTAATTTCCAATTTTCCAAGCAATTAAGATCATTTTTAAAGTTTGCAGTTTTCCAAAGACAATATAGCCCATTCTCCCTCTCCTGTTTAATTCTGGGTATGACAAAATGCTCATCCTCTGTGCATTTCCAAGATATATCAATTGATATGTGAGTTCTCTTAGTAATAAGCTTTGAGCTTTTCATCTCAAAATGGATAAGCAAGCTCATCCTTTGGTCATCTTTTATTTTACAATTTGGTATTTCCCATCAATGTACAGTTTCTGTGAAAATATCTGCACCTGATCTTCATGTATTCCTGAGCCCAGGCATTATTCCTTTATTTTTCTGAAAAGTAGAGGTATATTAATATCCCTTGTTTTAGAAAAAAAATATAATTTTATTATAACTGTGTTTTGATAAAAACAGCTATTTTTCAATGAAAATAACCCTGGAGTAGAAGGAGGAAGTCTGGATTCAAGTCTCAAATATACTCATTACTAGCTGTGTTAACTTGTCCAAGTCACTTAGTTTTCCTCAATATCAATTCTTTGGGAGTAATGATATTGACAATACTTCCTTCATAAGGTTATCTCATGAATCAAATGACATAATGTAATGCAGTGTAAATAAACTCTGTATTTGTAAACAAGGTTATTTCAACTGGTATTTTTTTAAAATAACTATTAACTGATGTATTTTATTTTTTTCAATACCTAGATTTGGCCCTGTATATCTCCCCCTTTCAGAAATCTATCCCTTAAACAAAGAATTATTAAAGGGGAAGATAGAAAAGAGAAAACAAATTAGTAAAAGAGATCAATATATTCCCCAAAAAATGACACTGTACAACATTGTACCCCTATGCAGGAGGAGGTGTCTTTGGGTTTATGCTTATTCTTTATCATTTCAGTTACCAGTTTAGTTTGGTCAACTGCAATTATTAAATGACAGCCATTGAAGTATTCTCAGTCTTCATTTTTCTTGATCATTCTGCACATTTTGGCACTATTGACAATCCTTTTCTTGACATTTTCTTATTTATTGTTATTGCTTTATCCTTATTCTCCACCTAGCCATCTGATTGCTCCTCCTTTACTGGGCCTTCTTCTTCTTCCTACTCTCTAAAAATAGTTGCTCCCCAATGCATCTGTTCTTGATTTCTTACTGTTTCTTTTTTTTTTTTTTTTTTTTGGCTTTTTTTCTTGGTGATTTCATTAGTACTTAAGGGTCCAATCATCATATCTATGCAAATAATTCTTAAATCAATACATTTAATCCTAATTACTCTCAAGAACTATATATCACCAGCTCCCTCCTGGGTCCTAAGGACTGTTAACAGTCATCATTTTCTCAACTAATTATATCCAAAATATAACTATCTCCCTACCTTTCCTTTTAACTTTTTTTAAAAATATTTTTAGATTAGTTGAAGATGACAAAATCTTCACAGTTGACCCAGTTCATGAATACTTGATGGCATACTCCATGACTATAAAGTATTCTCTCCTCACCTCTACTTATTATCCCTGATTTCTTTCAGCTTACAATTCAGGTGCTATCTTATAGGGAATTGAGATTTGGTATCAAAGGAATTAGGTTTGAATACCAGCTCTCTCACTTACTACCTGAGTGACACTGGGCAAGTCAGTTAATTTTTCCATACCTCAGATTCCTCAGGTGTAAATGAAATGTGTTATATTAATTGACCTTTAAGGTCCTTTCTAGTCTGAATTTATGGTATTGTTTATCCTTGGTGACATCAAGATCAATGAAGTGGATATAGCTTCTAGAAATCTTATCTAAACCATCAAAAAGCAAATAGTGCACCAACTGTGTACCTCTATCGTAATTCACTAATTACAATTATCCCCTCATCATCATAGGGGTTAGGAGTGTGGGTCCCTACAATCTGAAAAATCCACATAAATTTTTGGCCCTCCCTTTTTATCAGATCAGAGTCTGAAATTTTACTTTTTTTTTTTCTTTCATGGGATATTTACAGTATCTTATGGTAAAATTTGGATTAAGCATTTGGTCATAGGCCTTTGCAAGTTCCCCCCAAAATCACATTTAATATCTTATGCCAACCCACAGTGTATCAAAACCACAATGGGGAAAGTTAGGTTGTAGAAGAGATAACTATACTTAATCTAGACCATATGTTCCCATATTCTATGGCTTCAAAAGTTTTTCCTTTGTGTCACTGAATTAAGAAAATGATCACTTTGCCCAAGAAGGAAGATATTGACGTACAAAATATTATTTTTGTAACTATATAAGCTTATCAAATCTATATATTAGCTTACCCAAAATGTTATTTTTTTTTCATTTTTGAATGCACTGTGGTGGAACTGAGAGCATATAAAGGGGTTTAAACAGCATGATTTAAAAAAAAAACTTAGTTGTAATTTTTTTTTCATATACAATATTGCATACTTATCCAGGGATAGGTACTGGGGTGGAGGGAGCACTAAACTTGTTCCTTTATATAGCTTCATTTTTGTCCAGACATGCAATATCCTTGGCCTAGGAAACTACACCATTGCAAATTTGCAAATGCTCTACAATTTACTGTCTGAGAATTCACAAAGGTCAGTTCCTGTTCGATATGGGACTTGAACCCATGTCCTCTTGACTCAGAGATTGGTACTCAAGCTCCCTGGAAGCTGTGGAAATTCCCATTTTAATAGTACCTTCAGGTAGACAGAGTACCTTCTTCACAACAATCTTATGAGGCAAATTGTTTATGTGAGAATTTTTTTCAAGATATTTGGGAATAAGAACACTGATAAATATAATATGACTAGATTGCTTACCCAACCGTCTGACAATGGGGACGTGCCTTCTAGGCACTTCCTATTTTCCTTTGTATAAATGCTTTTATTTCATTGGACATAATCATTTGCTCAAAAGCCCCAGCAACTCACACTCATTGTTTCCTTCCCCAAAAGATTGTGTATTAATACCCAGTCCCATAGAGGGAAACACCTGGCAGGCATTAACATGATTGTTGACAATAGAGAGACAGGTTGATCTGATTCTAGATGAAAACAGTGAGAGGGGAAAATTCTGGATGGAAGAAGGAAGAGCTGCAAGGGACAAAAGAAGCTTTGGGAGGAAGGAAATATAAGAACAGAAATGTTTCCTTCCCCCTTTTTCTACTCTTAGCTTTTCTCCAAAATAATCTATCCCATTCCAATTTTTCAGAGTCCCTAGAACAAGGATTCTTAACCTGAGTTCTAGGAACTTAAAAATACTTTATTTCAATTATGATTGGTTTCTTTTGTAATCATATGTATTTTATACATTTAAAAATATTCTGTGAAGAGGTTATATACTTCAAGAGATTGCCAAAGCAGTCCATGGTACCAAAAAACATTAAAGAATCTCTGTCTTAAAGACATAAAGAAGGGATTCTTTCAACCATAATTTAAGAGTTTATAATGGAGGCAGCTGGACTAGCATTCTCTTTCTAGGTTTGGGGCCTAGAATTTGAAATCACAATGACCACAACCACTAGTAGGCAGGAAAGTAAATTTTTTATTCCTGGAAATCCAATTCCATCTCATGTTATCTGCCATTGGAACCTTAGCCACAGGGTGAAGGGAAAGCACGAATCCACCAAGGAAGTGGCTTCAGGAAAGACAGAATCTTGCAGGATGCCAGAAGAGATGTAGAGTCCCACAAATGACAGGGAGCCACTTGCGAGACATGAAGGCCCCGAAGAAATGACCCTGGAATGCCTGGTTCCAACCTCCCCGTGGTCTCTGGCATAGTAAAACATCCATCAGTGCCTTCAGCCTTTCTGTTTAGCTGCCAACATACCCAAATTTTATTTGGCTTTGAATCTGTGACCTGATAAAGAAAGAAAATGCTAACTTTACCTTTCTCAATTTCCCATGAGAAATTATGGCTCTGATGGAAATATTCAGCAAATAAACTGAATGGGGTAGGGTGTGTTGGAAATTCAGCCAAAAAGATCTGACTAATGCATATGTGCCTGCAAAATTTTCTTAGGAATGAGGATTCTCTCCCTCCGCCCTTCTTCAAGGCCATTTGTTTCTCTCTCTCTCTCTCTCTCTCTCTCTCTCTCTCTCTCTCTCTCTCTCTCTCTCTCTCTCTTTCTCTCTCTCTCTCTCTCTCACACACACACACACACACACACGATGAAAAATCTTGTTGCTACTTATCATGTCCAAATGACAGAGCCCCAACCAAGCAGTGTAGCCATGGAATGATATTCTCAGTGATATTGCCCTTCCCCTTCAAGAGCACCTACCTAGTGACAGAGGAAAATGGGAGATGGCAGGACAGCAGGAAGTTTGTTCAGAAAGACAGCAAGAGATTTATTTTATTTATTTGTTTGTTTGTTTATTTTGGAGAAAAGGGAAAGAGCAAAAAGGAAATCATATCAATAGTTCACAGAGGCTTCTGCCATTACTTTGGCTCCTTTCTCTCTAGCTGTACTCCAACTTCCCCCTCCACCTATCTTCCCCACCTCCTACCCCCCCTCCCCACCCAGGAGAAATCCCAACTATGCACAAACAAGGAGACATTAAACAAACGAATTGGCTCCAGACGCAGCAGCTAAATTGGGTATAAGTACCCACTTTTCTGACCCCATTCTGCATTTACTAGGGAAGAGTAGGCTTAATTGCCCCCATCCCACGGCTATGTTGACATATTTCCAAATGATTACATAACTTCCCCCACATCCTTCTCTGGAGAGGCTTGTTTATCAAAAGTGTGGGAGCTGACAGGATGGCATTATTAGCATGGCTGAGAGACGGCCGCATTGACGATTTGTTGAAGATGATTTTAACTCTAGTCACTTACAGATCGGATGTTTCCTGACACATTGCCCTCACATAGGTAGACTACATAATAAAAGCATGCAAATGTAATGATGGAGGTATTACAGACACGATAAACTAGAGATAGGGGAATGGGGAACCCTTCTGAAATCGTTGTAGTACCAACAATGAAAACATAATTTTGTTTTGTCAATTTATTTATTTAAAGTAAAACACAACAAAACCCAAATAGGCCTGGAAATGTTGAATGTAGGGATTCAATTCTAATGAGATTCCTTGTGGAACTCAAAATGTAACAAAAGAAATTGTAATGCAATCAAAATAATGGATAAAAAATACTTTGATTATGTTCCATCTTTACTCATTCTGAGAGACCAGAAACTTATGAGATCAGCCAGTTAGATCACTTAACATAAGAATATAAAAGCATAGATTTATATCTATTGCAAGTCCCCTATGCTAATATCAAAATGACTCTGAGTTAAATTCAATGAACATAGGCTACAATAAGAAGAAATTTTCTGAAATTTATGCTCATAAAAAGGTATCATCAAAAAATGATCCAGATTATAATGAATTTTACTAAAATTCAACTCACTAACATCACTGGACAGTTGGAAGAGAGCTCAATGGCCTCTAGTCTAATCCATACATGAAAGGAATCCTACTGTAACATACCAGGAAAGTAGTTATCAAACTTCTGTTTGAAGACATCCAAGAAAAAGGTCATGAATATGAGGGAATTTGAATTGCCTTGTATTTGCTCTCTGTATATTTTAAATGTACTTCTATGTGTTTATGTCTCTTCTATAAGCCTCTACAGGGAAAAGAATGTTTCATTTTTGTCTTTGTATTTCTAGTGCCTCATATGGATACTTGTTGCACAATAGATACTTAATAAATTACAGATTTTGGAGGTGGAAAAAAAAGCAGTACTAAAATAAACAAGAACTATGGATATTTAGGGAAGTTAGGTGGTATAGTTGATAGAGCATTGAGCTTTGAATCCTGAAGACTCATCTTCTTGTGTTCAAATTCAGCCTCTAACACTTACTAGTTATGTGACCCTAAGCAAGTCACTTATCCTTGTCTGCTTTACTTTTCACACTTAATGAGAAAAGAAGGAAACAGCAAACCACTTCAGTATCTCTGCCAAGAGAACCCCATAATGGGGTCATAAAACATCAGATACAACTGAAATAGCTCAATAACAATATAAATATTTTGGACACATTCTGTCTATATAAATTTCACTCTGAACTAAGAAGACTGAATGTAAATCAATACATGCTATGTTCACTTATTTTTTCTGTTTTTATTTTAATCTCTCACATGGTTTTCCCCTTTTGCTCTGATTTTTCTCTCCCAAAAGGATTCATAAAGCAACATGTATTAAAAATAAATAAAATTACTACAATAAAAAAATTCACTCTGTGGAAAAGAAGAGAACCCAAATAATTAGAAAGCTTCTAGCTGGGTCTCCATTCCCCTTGGGCTGTCAAAAGGCAACAAAGAGGTGGGAACCAAAATATAGGGAAGCTTACAATGCAAGGGCCAAGACAAGAACAAAGCTCACTGGAGCTGATTCCTTGACTATAGAGGCCACAAATAGATTTGTTGGCATCTGCTGTAGTTATCTAGAGAAGAATCTACAGTTCATCCAGCAGTGTTGGCAATTGGTGGATCATTTTTCACCATACTTTCTCAAGCAACTTTATTTAGTACCACAGCTTGCTTTATTCTCTATTTTATGATTTTATCATACCCTCCTTTGTGCCTCTGTACGGTTTACTTTTTAAAAAGTCCCTTTATCAAGGGATATGAGGAGCAACTGTGATGGATTTGGCTCTTTTCAGTAACATTTATTGGATTATTTTCTGTGGGGAGAAAGAAGGGAGAAAAATGTGGAACACAAAGTTTCACAAGGTAAATGTTGAAAACTATCTTTGCATGTATTTTGAAAAATAAAAAGCTAACATTAAAAAAGCCCTTTAGCCTCATTTCCAAAATATATAGAGAATTGACTCTAATTTATAAGAAATCAAGCCATTCTCCAGTTGATAAATGGTCAAAGGATATGAACAGACAATTTTCAGATGATGAAATTGAAATTATTTCTACTGATATGAAAAGGTGTTCCAAATCATTATTGATCAGAGAAATGCAAATTAAGACAACTCTGATATACTATATCCCTGTCAGATTGGCTGAGATGACAGGAAAAGATCATGACGAATGTTGGAGGGTATGTGGGAAAACTAGGGCACTGATGCATTGTTGGTGGAGTTGTGAATAGATCCAACCAGTGTGGAGAGCAATTTAGACTATACTCAAAAAGTTATCAAACTGTGCATATCCTTTAATCCACCAATGTTACTACTGGGCTTATATTTCAGAGATCTTAAAGGAGGGAAAGGGATCTGTATGTACAAAAATGTTTGTGGTAGCCCTTTTCATAGTGGCTAGAAACTGGAAATTGAATGGATGCCCATCGGTTAGAGGATGGCTGAATAAATTATGGTTTAATGAATGTTATGGAATACTATTTTTCTGTAAGAAATGACCAACAGGATGAATACAGAGAGGCTTGAAGAGAACTGATGCTAGGTGAAATGAGCAGAACCAGGAGATGTTAATATACTTCAGCAACAATACTATATGAGGATATATTGTGATGAAAGTGGCTATCTTCAACAATAAGAGGATCCAATTCAGTTCCAATTGATCAATGAACAGAACCAGCTAAAACCTAGCAAAAGAACACTGGGAAATGAATGTGGATCACAATATAGCATTTGCACTCTTTCTGTTGTTGTTTGCTTGAATTTTTGTTTTTCTTCCCAGGTTATTTTTACCTTTCTAAATCTGATTTTTCTTGTGCAACAAGAGAACTGTATAAATATGTACACTTAAATTTTATTTAAGATATACTTTAACATGTTTCACATGTATGGGACTACCTGCCATCTAAGGGAGGGGGTGGAGGGAAGGAGGGGAAAAGTTGGAACAGAAGTGTTTGCACGGGTCAATGTTGAAAAATTACACATGTATATGTTTTGTCAATAAAAAGGTATAATAAAAAAGTCCCTTTATCCCACAACCTCCTTGAAAAGGAGATAAGAGAGGGAAAGATGTCTAATGTCATGCTTTATTCACATATTTGTTGCTTAAAGGAAAGGATTAAGCTCTTCTTTATTATCCATACATGAGGAGCTGTAAATTCACTGATCCTTCTGCAAAGCAACTTGAAATTACACCAAGAAAATAACTAAATACCTATGCCTTTTAACTGAAATTATTAGGTAGGCATATACCCTGAGCAGGTCAAAGAGAAAAAATAATTATAGCAACACATATTGGAATATATTCCATATCATACACAAACACATTTATATATAAAATATTGTGAAGACCGCGTATTTTAAAATCAGCCGGAATCAGGAATTCAGGTTAGGGGAAAATTGTCAATCTTTATTCTCAGTGAAGAAAGATCTGAAGTGGAAGAGAACGGGCAATAGCAATGTGTGCAGCTGAGTCAAGAAGTTAGCTAGACCAGCAGCTACAAGTGTAGAACCCAGGCCCAATCTCTCCCCGCCTCTCTTCCTGTTTCTCTGCCTCCACCCCCCAAAATCGTCATTTCCTATACAACACATCAGGACTTGCACAGAGAGTGGGCAGGGGCCATTCTTTATCCAAGCACATATATTAATAGAGTATAGTCCAATTACTATTTAGCCTCACATGCTTGGGACCTCAGTGAATCAACTCAAGCTCAGCCCATTACAAAATATGGAAACTAGATAGATTTTTGTAAATTGAGCAATCATTAAACAAATCATATCACAAATTAATGGAATATCCCTGCTTTAAAAGAAGCAGTGATCATAAAGAACAGACAAAACCATGATAAGACTTAGATGATTTGATACAAAATAAAGTTAGCAAAACCAATAAAGAAAAGCGTACATATGTACATTTATAGGTATGTATATGCATTTGTGTAGATATATGTATATGTGTATGCATACTTGTATGTGTATAAAATCTCTACAATGAGATTGAAATAGCAACAACAATATACATAGAATGTTGTATACTCGTTCATTCTTTGTTGATGTGGTGGTTAGTTTGATGTAACTAGTTTTTCCTTTTATTTTTAATTTTTTTCTATAAGTGATAAATCTATGGCTAAGGTAGAATATATTTGAAAGTGAGGAGAAAATGAATTAACATTTTAGCAAATTAATGTTTATCAAAAAATGTTAGCACTTTGAAAACTAAAGTGGACAGTTTGATGGCACGATAGATAGGGTTCCTGGCCTGGAGTCAGACTGATCTTTGTGAATTCAAATCTGGCCTCAGATGCCTGCTAGCATCCTGACTCTCGGCAAGCCACTTAATCCTGGCTGCCTCAGTTTCCTCAACTGTAAAATGACCTGGAGAAGGAAACGGCAAGCCACTCCATTAGCTTTGTGGAAAACCACAAATAGGATCATGAAGAGTTGGATATAAGCTGAAACGACTGAAGAAAGGCTTGAAGTTCTATCTAAAAGCTAGCAAAAATAAAAAGCACAAAAACTTCAAATGTAATAGATAAGCAAAATATATCAACAAATTTTAAAGAAAAAAGAAAACAAGAAAAAACATCCATGCAAGTACCAAATACAGAATTGATTCACCCTTTTCATGTTGACTGAATTAGTCTCATTCAGGTTTGGGGGGCCTGGCTCATTTATCATATTATAGTACTAACTGCTGCCTCTACTGTTGATTCGTTCTGCCAAATACTGATTATTTGGGGCAAGTGAATTAACTACTTCTTTCTTCCCTTGCAAAATGAAGTGTTGAAATGTATGACTTTTTTTATTTGAATCTGATTCTATTTATTCCTTTTGGGAAAAAAACTCAAAGCAGCTTGACTTTTCATTAATTAAACAGAGCTTCTTAAAAATAATAAGCGAATTAAATACAATCATCTATATAAAATAAATGTGCTTTGATACATAGGAGGATTGATCAACTGGTATCTTACTACCTATTCCACTCACACACGCATCCTCACCCAGTATTAGACACATCTCAGGTCTATTGCTACAATTAGAACAGCATGAAGAATGCCATCCACATTTGGTAGCTGCTCCTGTTGTCAGAGTCTTATACAGATGTGGTATTGATATTTTCCATAAAAGTAGAAGAGGCTATAAAAAAATCCAGGAAGAGAGAGAGAACACATATGGTTTGCCCTAGTGAATGGTTGCTTACAGCCATCCAGAATGCCACATTATCTGCAAAACTTGTACACTAATAATTTCTGAGTGACTTAGTCCTCCCATTTCATTAGGAAATGGTTAAATCATTTGAGGACAAACATTCAAACTGTTCTTGATTCAGCCTCCATGGTTATGCAATTTATTTTTATTTTTTTATTATTATTATTGCTGTGGCAATTGGGGTTAAGTGCCCAGGGTTACACAACTAGGAAGTTTTAAGTGTCTGAGGTCAGATCTGAACTCAAGTCCTCCTGACCCCAGAACTGGTGCTGTATCCACTGCACCACATAGCTGCCCCCATGGTTATGCAATTTAAAAAGCCTAAGACCATTCTGCAGATTTGATTGCTCTTATTTGATTTACATATGTTTTACATATGTGATTTAATGGTACATGTGTCTGTATCCTTCTACATACAAATCCTTACCACTTTAAAACGAGTTATTCTGTTCATATCTGGTTTAAGATTCTTATGCCTTCTTTCCAGACTCCCTACCAATAATAATGGAAAAAAACTATTAGAATAGGAGACTAAAATTGTTGTTTAGTCATTTTCACTCATGTACAACTCTTGGTGACCCCATATAGGATTTTCTTGGTAAAGATATTAGAGTGGTTTGCCATTCTTTTGCCAGCTCATTTTACAAATGAGAAAATTGAGCCAAAAAGAGTGCCCAAGGTCACATAACTAGTAAATGTCTAGGCCGGATTTCATCTCAGGAAGTTGAATTTTTCTTGACTACAGGTTTGACACTGTCCACTCTAACAAGAGCCACAATAGGACCTGGATTCAACGGCCATTTCTTCCTTTTATATACTGTGTATTTTTAGGAAAGATACTTAGTCTTTCAAGGTCACAATAGGTATGGGCTTTAATGCAGGGAAGGTTACACAAAAATCTATTATAAGATAAGGGGAGTGGACTGGACAATTTTTACAATCCTTTCCAGGTATAACATTCTCTGACCTGGCTTAAGTATAATCAGAAACTCACTACTTTGCAAGGAAATTGGTGCCTGAAGCTGGAACAAGGTAGAAGTGGAGGGACAGAGCTAAGACTTGGAAATGTAGTTTTTGGAAAGGTCTGTGAATGAAGGGAATTACTGTAATAAGATATTGATAATGAATGAACATTTCCAGAGTTAACTGTAAGCAAGTATTACTCCCTATACAGTAAGAAAAGAGGAAGTAAAGAGAGGTATTATAAGTGATGGTTTGGTTTTTTGTTTTAGGGTTGTTGTTTTTTTTTTTTTTTTGATGCAATTTAGTCATTTTCAATCATGTCTGACTCTCCATACCTCAACTTGGAATTTTCTTGGTAAAGATGCTGAAGTGATTTGCCATTTCTTTTTTCAGTTCATTTTTACAAATTGGAAATTGAGGCAGAGTTAAGTAGCTTACTCAAGATCACTCATAGCTATTAAGTGTCTGAGATCAGATTTGAACTCAAATCTTCTGACTCCAGGCTCAGTGCTCTATCACTGTCCTACCTACCTGCCCCAAGTACTAGGATTTCATCATTTATACTAAAAAATGACTCATTATTCTCCCATATTCTGTTTTTATGAGAAACTGGTCACCAAAACCCTTCTTCTCTGTGATTCCCAGAAATTAATTTCTACACTGTTATAAGTTAGGCATCTTGGCTTTCCACAAACTTCTAAAGGTGAAGTAATTGATTATAAAAATAATAACAATAGTGACTCAATTTTATAAAAATCTTACAGCTTGCAGAGTATTTTACTATCATACGGTCTATTCCATTTATCCTATAGTATATTCTGTCTACATAATTTATTCTCAAAATGCCAGATAAATAATTTCTAGGGAGCCTTAAAATATAAGAAGCACCCAAGTTTCAGCAATATCTGTCAGAAATCTCATAGGTAAATAATGTCATGAGGATCGGATAAGATCTGATCATATATGAACTCCAGAAGACATAAAAAGTTATGTAAACACAAAATTTTAGATAGATCACAGGAGCATAGAGTTAGTTCAAGAAGGGACCAACTCTTCCATTTCTATAGAAGAAGAAGCTAAGACATTGCTATGTTCTATGATAGGTAATGCATTAGACATGGAGTTAGCCCAGAATTAAATAACAGTCTCAGACAGTTACTAGATGAGTGAACCTGGAGAGGTTCAATTAAACTCTCTCTGCCTCAGTTTAATCTATAAAATAGGAATATTATAAAAGCACCTACTTCCCCAGATTGCTGTGAAAATAAAATAAAGTCATTCTTTAATCTAGTAAATTTATTTGTTTTTAATACATATTGCTTTATAAATCATGATGGTAGAAAAAAATCAGAGTAAAAGGGAAAAAGCTTGGGAGAGATAATAAAACAAAGAGAAATCAACATGTGTTGATTTACATTCAGTCTCCTTAATTCTTTTTCTGGATGCAGATGGCTCTTTCCCAAGTTTATTGAGGTTGTTTTGGATCACTGAACCAATGAGAAGAATCAAGTCTTCCATAGTTGATCACCACATATTCCTCCTGTTATTTCATAGAAGGTATTCCTGGTTCTGCTTGTTTCGTTCCACATCAGTTCATGTAAATTTTTCTAGGCTTTTCTAACATCAGCTTGTTCATCATTTTTATAGAACAATAATATTCCATTATTTTCATATACTACAACTTGTTCAGCGATTCCACAGTTGAGGGGCATCTGCTCATTTTCCAATTCTTTGCTATCACAAAAAAGAGCTGCTACAAACATTTTTGCATATGTGGGTTCTTTTCTCTCCTTTATGAGTTCCTTGGGATACAGACCCAGAAATGGCACTGCTAGGACAAAGGGTATGCACAGTTTTATAACCCTTTGAACTAAGCTCCAAATTGCTCTCCAGAATGGTTGGATCATTTCATAATTCTACCAACAATGTATTAGTGTTCCCATTTTCCCACATCTCCTCCAACATTTATCATTATCTTTTCCTGTCATTTTAGCCAATCTTAGAGATGTGGGAGTTGTTTTAATTTTCAATAAAATCACATTTGTAAAGTGCTTTGTACACCTGAAAGTGATATCTAAATGCTAGCTATTGTTATAATTATTTCCATTATTATTTATTATAAGGAAGTTACATGGGGTTTTGCCCAAAGACACATACCTAGTGAGCATACAGCAAACTAAGCACTATGGTAATAGAATAGTACTTCGGCAAACTCTTCTCCATGCTATCAGTCCTCAGTGCTAAAGAAATATTTTACTTTCAAAACCTTAAAAAGTAGTGAGACTTAGAAGAGGACCCTTTGTAAGAAGATAAGATTATCGCTTTAAATTGATTTAGTGCTGGTAAGGTGCTAAGTGCTCTATAGAACAGTACCTTTAAAATAACACCTGGAAACAACAACAAAATCCTTTCCTATTTATTTCTCCCTGAGGCAAAAGTTTGATTTATTTTTTTTTTGGCTCTGAGTCTCTGTATCCCATTGTTCACAGCTCATGTTGATAAGACACCTGCCCCCCCTTTTTCAAAATTAGAGAACGTTGAAGCAAAAACACATTTTTTAAAAGTTGTTTTTATTTCCCCCTCTGGTGTCAGGGATGTGTTTTTTTTTTCTGTTGTGCAGCTGGGGATGAATTGAAATAGCTTATCATTGGGAGAGGGAAGCATATGATAGAATAGTTTCTGAGGCAAGAAAAATCTCCTGGTAATATAAACATCTGGGACAGGTAATATGATATCTCTCCCCGCCCCCAGCATATATTTGCTGCAACAGTGCCCTTTTTTTCCATGATTAAGGTAATTAAACTTCTCCAAGTCTAATTGAACCTCAGTTTTTATTTTTAAATTCATACATTTAAATCATAGTTACTAACTACACTTTTTTTTCTAAAAAAAAAAAGGTTCAGAATTCAGTCCCATAATGGGATCTTGGAAAACAGTCCTAAGAGAAAACATTTGTTTTTATAAATGGAATTCTACTGATCATAATAATATGTAAGTTCACATTTCTACAATACACTTAACTACTCATAAGTTGTTCTTTCCCTCTAGGTAACCTACCTTTTCCCCTCTTCAGAACAAGTTATCATAGATTTTGAGTGGGAAGGAATTTAAAGCCCATAGAATTCAATGTCCTAATTTTAGAGATCAAGAAACCAAGAAAAGTCAAATGATTTATTTAATGTCATAATATTATAACTTCTTTGAACTCAGTCCTTTATGACTCTAAGCCCAATTCACTGGGTTCTATTTATGGCAATAACTAGCTATCTCCTTCCCCAGTACCTACATGCAAATGCTATTTGGTCAATTTACAAAATCACAACTAGCACCAGCTCTAGGAGTAATGAAATGAAAGTGGACAAATTGGGGTCCCAGAACCCTCCTGTGTTGACTAAATTTGGTCCTCTCTGATGAAGAACCAAACTAAGTCCCTAATATCTTTCAAGGCCACTTAGCACTCCAACAGCAGAGAAGAAAAAGATAATATAGATGTGGAGCAGCCATAACCTCCACCATTTTCATTTTAATAACTACCTTTGTCAGCAGACAACAGTATATACTCTTTGGAAAGCCAGACTACTTAAATAACCAAATAGGCTTCAGATCTATCCTTCCTCCTTTTCTCTTGAATAAAGCAGTCTCTTGCAAACTCTTCAGATTCACAACACCTGTGATGGATTATTTATAAATGTAATGAATTGCATTTATGAGGGACATGTCAAATTATACGTTGCTAATGAATTTTTGGATGCATCTGCTCAGTAATTGTTTTCAGTGGATGCACCTTCATCTTCACCTGGCTTTATTTTTCCAGATTTAGGTGCATTTTCATTTAGAATATAATTGTCACGGAGATCTCTGTTTCTTTATTCTAATCAGATTCCGTTAATACTGTTACACATTCTGAACAAAAGAGGAGAGAATTCTGGGGGGGGAGAGAAAAAAGGACAAAATATTAGCTTAAATTTCTTTTTTAGTAACTAACTGCTTGGCCTCCAGTGCTTTGGGTGCTATTGTTAGACACTCTGACTTTCCACCTGTGTTTGCCAGCTGTGGAAGTTGTACAGTTTGTACCATGGTTAGGTGAACAAGGACTCCTCTGCTGACAGACAGGTACATGCTGCTTTTATTTGTCCTTGAGATTTTTTAAAAAGTAAAGAAAAGCCCATTAAAAGCACAAACAACTTGTTTCACACAATAAACCAATCCAGCAACACTCAATGATAATACCTGTCATAGACTAAAAGTAGCAAGGAGGAATTTGGTCTTTGTTATGTTTACATAGATTTTCCTTTACAATGGACAGTCTATCAGCCTAAGTTCATTTAACTCTGAAAAATATAACTTTTCTAATGGCAGGTCAGACAACTGCTTCACAATAAAAAAAAAAAATCAAACACCAGTTCTCTACAGGCAGAACAAATGAGATAAATTATGGGTAGATGAGTGACCATTTCTGCATGCATTAAATATATGTAGGTATGTGCATACAAATATTTAATATTATCCAACACTAGGTGCTTAATAAATTCTTGTTGATTTAGAGTCATCTTTTTGCTTTAGCTCAATTCAGTTCCATTTAGGAAGTATTTATTAAGCACATACTATGTTAGGCACTGTGGTGAATAGGTATTGGAGGTACAAAGTCAGTCAATAAACAGTTATCTAGCACATACTATGGGCACTGTGCTAAATCTTAAAGCTACAAATACCAAAAAAACAGTTCCAGTCATTTAAGAGTTTACAGTTTATTAGATGAAGACAGTACACAGAAAGAAGCTGAGGAGGATAGAGAGAGGAAATGTTGACAGAGAAGGACAACTCAAAACAAAGAATTTGGGGGGAGGGGAGCACAGTAGAAACTGGAAAGAGAAGTCATAGGCAAGGTCTTGTATTTATACATATATAAGGTAACAATTGAACTAAGTTGGGGATCAAACTTTGAACATCTCTGTAATTTGAGAAAACTTTTTGACTGACCACATTTTTCTTTCTCTTTCTTAACTCTTTCTTCCTTTCTTTACTTGATCTTTGAGTTCATCAATATGGGTAATGCCCAGTGTAGACATTTCTTCCACACATCCCAACGCTCACCTTCAGTCTACTGTGTTAGAATGCCTCTCTCTAAACTCTTACAGGTAGATAAGAGCAACAGCTGATGTGTCTTCTTAGGGTCCTTGAGAGTAGAGATTGTTTCATTGATTGTATCTGTAGCGTCAACACACAGAACACCTGGTATATAATAGATCCATAATTAATGCTTTTTGATTGACTACAAAATCTTTATGTCACTGACTAAAGTCACTTGAACAATCAGTGATCATAGCACTCCAATATCAAAAGGAAACACCTCAATATCTCTTAGTACTGTATTATCCTTACAATCATGAGACTGTCAATCATGACAATCATGAGGCTGTCAATCATGAAAATCATGAGGCTGCCACTCATGATTTAAGACCCCAAGTCACCCTCTACCTTCTGTGCTTGGTGAAAAGATGTCATCACTATTCCATTGAAGATGATCATATTATCATTATGTAAGATCCAGAATATTTTAGCAGATAAAGAAGCCAGTCTTAGAGTCAAGAAGTCCTGGATTTGAGTCTTGAACCAACATACTCTGTTTCTTTGACCAGGGGTGCCATTTAACCTCTTGGAGTTAAAGCAACTATATAAGATTGTAAATTACAGATGAACTGGGGTTTTTTTTGTATTAATAGAGGTATTTTCCACACTGAAAGTTCTCCCTCTCCCCAATTCCCCTATACACACTAATGAAGTCACAGGTCTAACCCAAATCAAAACTCAATAAATTTCCATTTTCAAAAGTCTGAAATTAAGCAGCTTGCTCCATGTCACATAGATAAATCTTTTGAGTGAGATGAAAGAAGAAAAAAAATTGTAGGATCAGAGACTGAGAGATGTAAAGGGATTTAAAGATCATCTAATTAATCTTTCATAGCCCCCTATTTTACAGAGAAGGAAACAAAGGTCCACAAAAAATTAGGGATCCATTTATGGTCGCAAGGGCAGAGATGGGGTTTGAACCTAAATCCTGATTCCAAACCCAACCTCCTTCCACTGTTTAAGGTGGCTGCCTCTTTTACTCATTCTCTCGCACAAGTTCCTTTCATGTATAAACACCAATGGGACTAAGGGATGTTGTTTTCCTTGTTTTTAAGAAAATTTGAGGCAAAGGCAAAGGATTGGTAATCCCTCCTGCTCCTGAGAAAGAGAGGAGAGAAATTACCAGCCTCATGTGGAATAAAAGACAGATATTTTTTAATATGGCCTGGTAGTCCAAAGTGTTCATTTTGTTTAGTCTGTGCAGCAGTAGGGGGATGGACGCTCCCATCAAGGAAACACAATTTAAATGCAGATCATAATATGGTGTGTTCCCTTGAATTGCTAGCAAATGTTTATTATATTTAACCATAATGTAAAAATCTGGGGCTCATTGTGAAAGAAGGAGTTGATTTAGGATATACTAAAGTGTATGAATTGCATGTAAATAATCAGACATGTGAGTGTTCTTGTTTTGTTAGCACAACGTAAGGCGGTTTGCCAGACTAAATATTAATTCCTAGAGGATTTGGGGTAATGTTTGACAAGTACAGCCATTTCAAACTTCTACTTAGTTAAGGCAGATTTCAGTTTCCATAGGCACTATCTGAACTCTCTTTTCTGCTCTTTTCTCCTCTACTTTTTTCCCTTTCTTTCCCTCTTTCCCTCTCCCTTACTCCCTTTTCTCCCCTTCCTCCTTCTTTCCCTCCTTCCTTCACCTCTCTCCCTTTATCTATTTACTTCTTCTTCTCTCTTTTTTCTACCTCTCTCTTTCACTCTCTTCCCCTCTCCACCCATTTCCCTCCCTATTCTAATCTCCCCTTTCCCTACCTTCTTCCTTCATCTCCTTCTCTCTTTCTTTACCCTCTTTCCTTCAAAAGTCTCTCTCCTTTGCCTCTTTTATTCCTTCTCTTTCTCTTTCTCCCTCCTCTCCTCCTGTTTTTCTCTCTTCCCTTTCTCTCCTTCCTTCCTGCCTCATCTTTCCTTCTCTCTCTTCCCCTTCATTACTCCTTCTCCTTTTCTCTCCTTCCTCTTTCCTTCTATCTCTCTCCTTCCCTCTCCATTACTACATAGTTTTTCATAACTTCTCAGAGAGAAAAAGAGTCACCAGGTCAGAATATTGCACACATTGTCACACAGAGATAAGGTCTGGACTTAAGATTTCACTAGAGTAGGGAACTCCCTCTATGGAGGTCCATCAACACCTTCTTTGCCACATAGGGCCCAGAGCATGGAGTCATGAAGTAGCTGTATGTGCGTTAAAAGCAGGAGGTACTAATAGCTAGTGGGAATCAGGGAAAGCCTCATGTAAAGAGTAGCATTTGCACTCTGAGGGATATTGGGTCATGTTTTTTAATCATTATTGGAGATGTCAAACACAAAAGTCCTGAGTATGGCACAAACCAAATTAAAATGTAACTAGGAAATATTTAACCAAATAAATAAAAATACAAAAAAATGCTAATACCTGGTTTTCGAAGTCAATCAAAGCTGGTATTCTTATGACATGTTAAGGTTTACAAAGTCTTATATATGTTATTTTGTTTGATCCTCAAAATAATCCTGGGGGTTGGTGCTATGCCTGTTCTGATTTTTAAAATCGTATTTCTAATGTTTTTTTCTTTTAAAATTTTTATTTATTTTGTTCTGAACTTAAGGAAAAAATAAGAATTCCCATAACATAGTTGAAAAGAAAAAAAGATGAATGTAAAAGCTTCAAATCTATTATACAACTATTTTGATTTCACAAATAAAGAATGAGTCTCAGAGAAGTTAAATAACTTATCCAGAGTCACACAGCTTAAAAATGTCTGAGGCAAGATTCAAACCCAGGCATTTTTCTTACTTTTAAGTCCAGCACATTTGCTGTGCCACCAATTGTAACAGATGTTTCAAAGTTCAAAGCTGAAGAAGAAACCAAAATAGAAAATAAATTGGGTTTAAATGAATCATTTCACAGGCTAATACAAGCAGTGCTGAGAATGCATCAGACTCTAGCTTGATAAAGAGAAATTTTAAAATAATCAACGTGACTGACACCCAAGGGTAAGGAACCCTTCATTTTTGATATGGCTGTGAATTTTTTTGATTGTCAAAAAAAATTCATCTCTTTCCCAAAATACTATACAATTCCTTACAAAGATATCCAAGGGGGCTGATTTCATTTTATGCACTGTATCTGTTATTAATTATATTATTAATAAAAATGCAATAAAATACAAATCAAGAGGCTCCATCCCCAAGTCATAATTAAATAAATGTCACATTCTTGATTGTGCGAAAACCAATTAAATCTAATTTCTGTTCTGTTTCCATACATAGGCTGCAGCTGTACATGCTATCCAGGGGTAATTAATTGCTCCCAACTGCCTTCTTATAAAAGTGGAATTTCTGAAATTGGTGGCACAACATGTGCCCCTGAGACACAACACAGTATGAAGTTGTTTAGGATGTTCAAGATTTCTTAATGACCCCAGGACAAATTTTCTCTCCATAACCTCTTCATTAGTTTCCTTATCTCACACCTCTAGAACTTCTCAGAGCAATTTGCACCTAGAACAAGTTTAGATTGCAAAGAAAGCAAGAGCAAATACCAAATAGGAATATTTCGTCCTCAAGTCTGAATCACCAACCTTTCATGAAAATCAATATCAATGCAGTGGATGCAAATTTAAACTTCTGCTCTGACTTTTCTCACAAACAACAAACACACAAACACACATACATGTACAAACAGCTATTTTAAAGTGAGAGATTTTCAACTTCCTTAGGAAAAAACCATAATATGAAAGTGGTTAGTTAAGTTTTGGTTTAGTTTGGTTTGGAGTTTTGGGAGGAAGGTGGAAAAGATAAGGACTTTTAGAACTAAACTTTAAAAGGGTGATAGATTATAAGTAGGTATATAGATAGATTGCTGAATAGATGGATACACAAAGGGGATGAATGGACGGACGGATGGATGGATGGATGGATGATGGATAGAGAAATGGATAGATAGATAGGTAGATGGGTGGATCAATGGATAGATAGATAGATAAATAGATAGATAAGGAGGAAGGAAGGAAGGCTAGGCTGGATGATGGATAGAGAAATGGATAGATAGATAGGTAGATGGGTGGATCAATGGATAGATAGATAGATAAATAGCTAGATAAGGAGGAAGGAAGGAAGGCTATTGGAAGTTTTGTGTGAAGAACTGCTTAGAAAATGTGGCCCAGGATATAGATTTCAAGAGCTGAAAATAATAAAATTTTCAGATTAAAAGGAAGTTAATATCATTCATCTCCTTGTCTTTAAACAAGAGTACACCTAATCAGTTCTTGACAAATGAAAAGCTAGTCTCTATTATAAAATTTTTTATGAGAAAATTATACACATACACTAATGTTTAATACTGCAAACAATCAGAACATTCATCTCAATTCAATAAATATTTATTGACTTCCTATTATCTAGATTCAAAGAACACAAAACCAAAATGGCCCCTGGACATAAGAAGCTTACATTCTCCCTGAGGATTGATGGATGGAAAGAGAGGATAGCATGTATACTGACAAATAAACATAAAGCCATATAATATATTTCAAGAGAAGAAAGGTTTGACGTGTTTATTATCAATATCTTCTATTCCTTCTTCGATGTAAGAACCTGTCTGCATAGAATGATACGACTTAATCATTTCCTCAACTTTCTTGGGCTGTACAATCCCTTTAACCTGTCTTCATAGTTCTTAAAATTTTTCTCTCCAAATTTTCCATCCCCTTCTTGAGTTGGGAAACACAGAAATGGAGATAATACTCCTATGAAGCTGTGTGGAAGGTAGATGTGATTTGCACTGCTTTTTCCCAAGGGCAAAATGAGGAGCCATTGGTTAGAAGTTGAAGGGAGGCAAATTCCAGCTAGATATAAGGAAAAATAAGAACTCTCCAAAGACTGCCTTTGGAAGTAGTATGTCTGTTTACTGGGGTGTTTTCAGGTCATAGCTGGATGACATTTGTCAGCACTAACTTGTAAAAAGGGATTCTTGATCTGGTATTGAGTCTCAGAGGTCCCTTCTAATTCTATAATAAGATAAATATCAACTCTTTTATGAATCCTATTATCCTTCTTGAATTTTGTTCTTACCAGTTAGCTTATTATTCCTTTATAAAAACATCTTTTTTCCCTTTTGTATATATATACATAGTTCTTTCTTCTGTCCTTCTCTGTCTCTGTCTCTGTCTTTCTCCCCCTACACACAGACACGGACACACATATAGTTTACTTTTTCTTACTGAGTGAGTATTCTCCCTTACTGAACTTTCTTCTACCTATCTCTGATCATTTCTCCAATTCACCAAGGTCACTTTGTGTTCTGATCCTATCTTTCAGGACACTTGACCACCCTCAAACATTCAAGCATAGGGTCATCTGCAAACTCAATGACCCTGTTTCCTAATACATCACTCAGCTCAATGATTTAAAAAAAGAATTAAACAACAATGGGCCTTTGTTTGCTTGATGATCAACACTTTCTATAAGCCTCCACTCTCAGCCTCAGCCAGACACTGATTCATTGATATAAGTACATTCTAAGTGGAGAGTGCATTTAACCTCTTCCTGCTGATATTTTCTATTTCATCTGAATTTCCACAGTACATCTATCTCTCTCCTCAGCGAGATGCTCTGTTGAGGTATTCATTATAAAGTGCCTGGGTATATGTCTCTCTGTGGGTCTGTAGAGTAAATTAAGTTGTGTTCTTCTGAAATCAGTAAATCTGTAGTCTAAAATTCTGTAGAATTTAACCATGGGCTTAGTACAACTTCCTTTGTAAATCACCTTGGGCATGTGTTTTCTGAAATCTGTATGTGAATTATTGCCTTATTTTCATACTGTGGGTATTGTTTATTATAGAAGGGCCATTAACCCTGTATGATGCAGATAATCTCCTACTTGCTTGTCTCCAGCAGAAGATCATCTACTGTCACCCTGATTAAATCTATTATGACAGCAGAGCTAGTAATACACAAGGTATGGGCACAGAAAGAACATGCTTCATACACTTCCTCTGTCTCCTCTCTTCACAATGAGTTCCTGTATCTAATTTGATACTTTTCAAGCAAAGAACATCACATTATCAGGAGCCATTTTGCCCCCATTTCTTCATCCACATGGGTCTCTGGAGGAAACCTGGTTAAAGGATTTATATAAAACTTGTTCTTACAAAATAACACTGCTGATTAAGTTTATTATTAGTGTCCAGATTGTTTGTATTCTTGACGGTTCAAACACTCAGCTCAAGGTTTCTCCTTAACTACAAGCAATAAAATATATCTCTGGCTGACCTTCCTCAAGACAACTCTAGAAATGATGATCTTTCCCAAAGTTAGTTTTAAACGCAAGAACACAATTGGCACTGGGGGAGCTGGCATGTGCTTCCTTACACATGTTACACGCTCTACATACCCATGTCCATAAAGATGCACTGTGAATTATATTTGCTACGGGGCTGTGTCTACATACACACATAAGCTTTTATAATTTAGTTATTTACTGTGCAATCCTACTGCTGTAAAATGCCATTTTCTAAGAATACAGCCAAGGCTTAAGTCAGCATTTTTATGATATCATCTGTACTGGGAAAACATTAAAGGCTCAATATTTAATAAACATAATAAACATCCCCATGAAACAAATTGTTCATAAACTACCTGTTTAATTTTTCAGGGTTCCTGAACCACATATTTTCTTATTAGTTGTGAGCCTGCTGGGTTGGAGGATAGATAGGGCCTGTCAGGGATAGAATATAATGTAGCGGTTTTATGAATTATTTCTGTGAGGAAAAGCCTATTACAGCTGACAAGAGGATGATGATATTAGCCCATCATCATTCAGTTGGCACCACCCTTCCCCCTTTCATCCATCAGACCTCTTGTATGGAGGCTGTAAGCCATGCGGTCTTTGCATAGCCAACACAAAGACAAATACTGCTCTTTTTCCGAGTCCATGAAACATTTAGTATTTCATTTTGAATCATGGCAGATGACAGAAACAAATGGCCTAATGAATCTCCCTTATTGTCCCTTGCAAATCTGAAGATGAACAAAAAGTAAAATCTCTGTTTCTTTTCTTTGGGTGCATTTGTCCTCCATGGAACAATCCTTGCAGCATTCTAAAGAAATGCTAAGTTGATGGTAGAATGAGACCTATAAACAAGCAGCTGGATTTCCAGATCTACCACACCATTCCAGCATTTCCCTTTCTCTAGAGCAATGGATATTTGAGGGATGCATTTTTTTTTCATTTTGCCACTTTATTATACATATATGTATATCACACATATGTATGTGTCTGTATGTACGTATACACGTGTGTATATGTAAGTGTGTGTGTGCACTGCACAAGAAAAGATGGGGAAGAGTGAGAACAAGAAAAATCCCATTGATACTGGGGATGAGGGAGCAAATGGCAATACATTAATGGGTAACATGAATTATATGTCTGCTCTTATTGCCTTTTTGTTTTATTTAAAGGAAAATTCATTAACTCTGCCCAAATTCTTCAGCAGTGTCTAGCTGCAATTGCTCAGCTGAACTAACAACGCTTTTATGTGAGACACAGTAATCAGCTTTCCTAAACGTATACACTTTTAGAGGTGACAGCAAAGGATTTTGAAATATATTTTTATAAAGCCAGTAAGAGATTTTGTGTGATAGAGCTAGTCTTGGGAGGGAGGAGGGAATGAAACAACTCTTGAAAAATTACCCCACTAGCCAGTGGGTTATATGGCTTATCTGATACTCAAGAGTGCTTCCAGACAGAGTAGAATCCATGCTTTGGAGATAGTAGCCCGGCTTGTAACTTGACAAAGACCATCCATTAGAAGATCTTCCTTATGCCCCTTAGATTTTTCAAAAAAAAAAAAAAAAGCCTAACTTTGCCTTTGCAGTCATACCATCAGATGGGCACAGTGTATCAAAATATGTTGCATAGAGGATTATCTTTCAAACTGTTCTTTGCAACTCAGTCCTTCAACTGATGTGTCAAATCAGCACCTTTCTACAAGCACAACACAAAGGAGTGCGTGGTCAAAGGTGGTGCATTTATAACTAAATCTTTTTAAACACTAGAAAAATATTTAAGGACTAAAAATAGGGAGGAGTGTGGGAGCTAGTGGAGGTGGTGGGTGGGTGCAACTTTTCATCTGGTTTTCTTTGTATATTGGTGGTTGTGTGCTTGGGCTCCCCCCCTCCCACCTTCGCTTTTGCCATGACTGTCTGTAATAGCTTTTTCAGAGCCATTAGAGTTGTCAAGGAAATTTTTCTTAGTTCAAGTATGTACAATTGATACTGATAGATGATAATAGCTTCCAAACGATGGTAAAGCTCTCCTTCAACATGCAGGAATAAATACACTATGGCTAAAAAAAAATGGCATGGCAATTGGTACTACTACATGGATTGGTGGCTCAGTGGGTGAGTATCAGGAATAATAGTGTGCCAGTGATTTTTTAATACCACATGAAAATTCAGTGTATTCATTCTATCTACCCAGTTCCAAAAAATCTTGATAATCAACATTAGAATTTGAGAAAATGTTTAATCTTGACTTTGTGACAATAATAATAAATAAAATTTACATAGTACTTTAAGATTTGCAAAACATTTCACTTGAGTTATGCTCACAACAACTCTGTGAAGTAGGTGCTGTTATTATTCCCAATTTTCAGATAAAGAAACCAAGGCTTTTGGAGGTTGTCTTGCCCTGAGTGACACAGCTAATAAGTGATGGAGAATGGATTCAAACTAAGATCTTTTTTACTCTAAATTCAGATTTCTAGTCAATGTGCCAATTGGCTGCCTTTTAATGTTGCACACTGCTGTTATTGGAGCTGTGAACTGATGCAACCGTTCTGGAGAGCAGTTTGGAACTATGCACAAAAGATTATAAAACTGTAAAAATTATAATTATTTTTATAATTATATATAATTATAAATATATATATATAATATATAATATATTATTATATTATTTTATATATTATTTATATTATTATATATTATATTATATATATAAATATATATAATTATAATTATAAAATTTGCATACCCTTTGACCCAGAAATGCCATTACAAAGTCTATATTCCAAAAAGATCAAAGAAAAGAGAAAAGGACATTTAGGTACAAAAATATTTTATAGCAGCTCTTTTGGTGGTGGCAAAGAAATAGAAATTGAGGGATTCCCATCAATTGGGGCATGGATGAACAAATTGTGGTATATTATTGTGATGGAATACTATGGTGCTATAAAATAATGAGAAAGATGATCTCAGAAAAATCTAGGATAACTTATTATGAACTGACACAAAGTAAAGTGAGAGGAATCAGGAGAACACTGAACACACTAACTGAAGTATGGTAAGGATAATCACTGTGAAAAACTTACCTACTCTGATCAAGACTATGGTCTAATATAATTCTAAAAGATCCATGGTTAAAAAATTCTTTCCATCTCCTGAGAGAGAACTGATAAACTCCTAGTGCAGGTTAAAGCATACTTTTTAGCTTTATTTTTCTTGCTATTGCTTTTACTTTTTGTAATATGGCTATGTTTTACATGACTTCACATATATAACTGATATATTACATGCCTTCTCAATGACTGAGTGAGGAGCAGGAGTGAGAGAGAAAAATTGGAAAACTCTAAACTAAAAAGTGAAGAAAGAAAGAAAGAAAGAAAGAAAGAAAGAAAGAAAGAAAGAAAGAAAGAAAGAAAGAAAGAAAGAAGAAAAAAAATAGTAGTATATTGCTGGAACTGAATTTCTTAGGGATTATATATATTTTAAAAATTACAAACTTTTCTAGAACACATTGTTTAAGATGTCTTTATCAATAAAAATATGAAATGGAAAATTATGATTTTCTTTGGCCTTATATATAGTTCTTCCCAGGAGAGACAATTTAAAGGGGCAAAAGCTTTTAATTATAGTGTGGCTGCTATGTTATCATTGCTAGTCTTTTTAGTAAGTAAATTCAGCAGTAAATTCATCTTCTCACAATCAGACAGTGAAATTAGGAAGCTGTGAATAGAGCTTTGTAAATAACTCCAGGTATACCGTTAAGATTCCTGGTTTCAAAAGATAATATTTGCATCTTCTATCAAGAAATATTTTAGAATTATCTGCCTTTGAGATCTGATGAAAGGTAAGAAATGTCCATTATTCTAGCAATGTAGGAAGTGTAACTGAGGTAAAAGAAGGAAAAACCTACATGTTGGCTACAATAATTCTATCTGGCAAAAGAATTTTTCCCCAGATTCTCACCCACCATTTTCCCACCATTGCTATGTACCACTTCTGCTTCTTTTTGCTTTTTTAACCATGAACATGTTACTGATTTTCTCTGACCATCATTTTCCTTAATTGTGAACATGAGAAAATTGATTCTGAGGATTCCTGTAGCTCTCTCTGCATTTTCTCTTTGATCCTTCCAGTCCAAAGTCAATGCTGATAATAAATATATTTCTATAAGCAGTTTCCTTTTGAAAATCCAACATGATCAAAATAGACTTGGAGGCAAAAGATATTGAATTAGTCTCTAGATCTATAGCTGAAGGTTTCATAAACATCTAATAGTAGTTAAAGACTGAGGTAAAAGAGGATCTACTTACTCATTGGTTGGACTTGATGGCTCAAAGTGAAAATAGCATTTGATTCTGTTCTGATCAGAAACTGAGGCTCTTTCTTTCCCTAAATGATTATTTTGTGAAGTCAAAATTAAAGCATCTTTTATTTCAGTTCTTATCTAGTCTTTAACTACTGAGTGGGTGTTGCCTCAGATAGCCTGAGACCCAGATAGAACTTAGCTTAAAAAGGCCAAGATCTCCAATGGCATCCTGGGCTATTGTCAGTCATCTTGACCTATATTTTCCCACTGGTCTCTGAGGACCCTGGGAGAAAGGGGTAAGGGGCGAGTGAAGCTAATGATTCTGTTCAGCTCTGCCTTGCTTAAATCTAAGTCATTTGCATGTCAAGATATCATCCTCCTGATATCATTGTTCCTCTTAGAGAATAAAGGGCCAAAAAAAAAAAAAAAAAAAAAAAGATAGCTAATTGATGCAATGGATAGAGTAATGCAACAGGAATCAGAAAGACCTGAATTCAAATCCAGACTCAGACACTAGCTGTGTGACTGATCAAGTGACTTGACCTCTGTTTGTTTCAGTTCCTTCAACTACAAAAGAGAGATAATAATAATAAGACTTCCCCCAAGAGTTATGAGGATCAAATGAGATAGTTGTAAACCCCTAGCGAATGCCTGGCACATTGAAGATCCTTGATTAATGCTTATATTTCTCTATATATATTTCTCTATATATAATTTCTATTGGGATCAGAATTAAGATTGCATTTTTGAGTATTCCTTTCCTCCAAGTCCATCTATAGACTATTAGAGAAGACGATCATGATTGTGAAAGAAGTTTTTTGTAGTTTTAAGTCTCTATTCATAATAAAAATATGTTTATAAAGGGCATCTTTTTATCTTTTTTAACTCAGCAAAAGCATTTTTATGGAAACTTTACTGCTTTAGGAAAATCTTAGAATTTTATATCAAAAACTGATGGGATCTGCTGCAATATTAACCAGCAAAGTAGTATCTAATTGGAGAAAATAAGGAGAAAAAAAGAGATACCATTTGTGTATAGAAAACTAAACAAATACATGAAATGCAGTTTTTGTGATAACAATTCAAATTTAAAAGATGTGGAAGTCTTTTCAAACAGAAGTACACACACAAATTTTCTTTGGTTAGGAATATCCCAGGTATTTTTCCTAATATTCATTCTTGAAGACATTTGGAAAAAATAAATAATGATAAGCTCATGAATTTGGAGTCAAAGGGTAAGATTATAGTTTGTTGAGTAAAGATTGTGGCTAAGTAAGAATTCACAGCAAGAAAGTGTGCAGGAGGGACTGGATATTGAGTGGTTGCTCATCAACTGGGGAATGACTGAATAAGTTATGGTTTAAGAAATGATGAGTAGGCCGATATCAAAAAAAGTCTGGAAAGATTTACATGAACTGATGCTGAGTGAACTGAGCAGAACCAAGAGAACATTGTACACAGAAACAACAAAATTATTTGATAATCAACTGTGGTGAACTTGACTTTTCAACAATGTGGTCATTCAAGGCAATACCAATAGACCTGGAATAATGCCATCTACATCCAGAGAGATTATGGAGATTAAATGTGGATTGAAGCATAACAAAAATACTTTTTTGATGTTGTTGTTATTTGTCTGTTTGGTCTTTTTTCCCTTTAAAAAGTCTTTGTTGGATTTTAATCCAAGTCACCCTCACTAACCTTGGTTGTCCCTCAAAGTCCAATCCTGGAAAACTTTTTTTCTTTTTTTCCTATAGTATATGACATGATGATCTCATCATCTCTGATGCATTCAACTGTCATCTCTCTGAAGACAATATTCCAGATATCTATAGTTACCCCTAATTTTTCTCCTGAGTTCCAGTCACTCATTTCAGTGAGCCATCTAGCTTACTCTACTTACCCTAGGACATTACACAATTAATTATCTATCTTTGCCCAGACCCATAACTTTATTGGTATGAGGAAATTTCCAGTGTGGGAACCCCCTATACTTAGGCATATCTACAACAAATCTGTGACTTCAATTCAATTCAATAAACATTTATTAATTGCCTACTATGTGCCAGGCACTGTGCTAAAATACTGGGTATGCAAATAAGAAAAAGAAAGTCATTCCCTGCTGTCAAGGAGCTTATAAACTAATAAAAGTAAACAATATGCAAAAGGAAGCTGGAAGAAGGAGACTGATTGAGTTTATTTGGCTGAGAGGGTGTGAAAGCATTGAATAGACACTATGCAGAACTGCAGATGAAAAGTGGAAGGAAATGGAAATGAAATTCTTGTTGTTTAGCAAAAAGTTTTGGGAGGAGTTTGATGCTCCACCCTTAAACCTTCCACTCAAAAGGGAGAAGAAGCTGAGAGAGGTGTTACCACAAGCTTGAGTTGGCAGGATGGTGATGGGATTAGATGTATTCAGTTAATCCTATGAGTGTCATCCTGCTCCTTAAAGTTGAAACTAGGCAAAGCTCCAGATGGAGAATAGCTTATGGTCTTAGTTATTTGAGGAACTGACAGGTTGTGTCTTGCTTAGAGTCAAGATTCTAGTCTATTCCAAAGCTACTCCACAAATCACTGTGCCACACTGATTCTCCTTATGTATGTGCTCAGTACTTAACTATTTTTTGAAGCACCTTGAAGTGAGGCAACATCTTACAGACAAGAAAACAGTGACTTATAATGGTTAAGATAGTGGAGATAGCAAAGGTATCATCCAGGTCTTCCTAACTTCAGATCCATCTCCAAAGTACACTACTTCTCAATGAATTATTGCCTAGTAGAGAGAGAAAATTCAGGATGTTAAAGGAATCATGTGAACTGAGTTGAAATGAAATTATTTCTCCAATTTAGAAATGGAAGAAAACTACAAGCCAGCTATTGGTCTATTCTAACTAAGTTAGTTTAAGACAAGGTCAATTGTATGTAACAAACAGAATTAAAAATGTTTTACAAGTTAAAAGTTGAAAGTGAATAAATACATAAAGGTTAGGATGTACTACACAGTGACCTAATGAACTGTTCGCTAATAGGAAGGGAAAGGGAAAAAAAGCAGAAGTCAATGTCTCCTTACAAAAGTGATTTTTTTTTTCAGGTGAAAGAAATTGGTTTATGTGCAATTTAACTAAATGAGGTTCCAAAAAAAATTTTTTTGTGAAAGCTAGAATTATAATGGAATTGCGTAAAGAGAGAATAAAAAGAAGTCAATATTTCCATTTTATTGCAACAGGTCTGAAAGCATCTTGGAAAAAGTGATTAAGAGACATTCTGAGGTTAGTTTCAAATTATTCCATATTGGTTCTTAATGCTCTTTCAGGGCAGAGAAAGTTTCATTGTTGTCTTTGTAGATCTAGTATTGAGTACAGTTTCTAGTGTATATTAATAGGGCTTTAATAAATGACTGTTGAATTGAAATAAATTAAATTGAAAAAGTTTGTGGAGACTGCCAAAAATTTCATTCAGAAGTTAAGCTCATCAAATGAAAATTCAGCTTGTACCAAGATTGTACCAATTAACAAAAATAAGATATGACATATAGTAGAGCAATTAGTGTTTATTTGTTTTATTAAAAAGTAATAATAACAATGCTATTTGGGTTTTATATAAATTTCATTTCCTAGTTTGGCCCCGACTTTCCCCTACACAGAGAGCCAACCTTTTTATAACAAAGGGAGAAAAAAAAGCATTTGAGCACATTGTAAAGTTCCACACCCCTAGATTCTTACCTCTCTAAATGTAAAGGTGAGGCATTTTTATATCTCTTCTTTAGGATCAAACTTGCTCATTATAAATACACAACATTCAGTCTTTTGTTGTTGTTGTTGTTCAGTTCATTTACATTGTATTTTTCCTGGTTCTGATTATTTCACTTTTCATAATTTTGTGTAATTCATCCCATACTTCTCTGGATTGACCACATTCATCATTTCTTACAGCACAGTAATTTTCCCTTATATTCACATATAGATACTTATTAGCCATTCTTCAATCAGCCTACATCTGCTGGGTTCCTAATTTTTGCTATCACCAAAAGATATGGATATTTTGGAATATATGGATCTTCCTTTTTTTTCTTTGATATCTTTGGTCAATTTTCCAAAAAAAAATTGAAATGAATATGCTATGTGCGTGAAATAATTGTCATTTTATATCACATACACCTTTAGGATCACTTCTTGATAGATTGGAAATCCCTCTGGAAACTAAAAAAAAAAAAAAACTATTATTACTGAAATAATAGTAATAACAGCAAGTAGTACCAACATTAGAAGATTTCCTGCACTGAAGTCTTCTTCCAATGCTGAATCTGTTGTCAAAATGACTCTAGATTATCAAAAGCTAATGTCATTTGAGCACAAGCTCTAGAGAGGTTACACATATAAACCCAGGGACAATCTACATCCCTGTCTTCCTTCATCTTACAAGGATCAACCTAAGTTCAGAAAGATTCATCACTAGAATAGCTACAAGGTGATGAACTTCTCATACTCACAAGCATCTTATGAACTCAGGAAGCTTGTCTATGTACAATAGCACGGAAGGATGCTACTCCCTCCCAAAAAAAATCACAGTCCTTTGAAGAGACCTTGGAGCTCATGCACAAAAATACTGTGTACCAGATGAAAGAACTTCAGCTCACGATGATAGGAGGGGAGTAATAATTACTGTGACTACATTCTGTACAACTCCCAGCTTTTAAGACTAAAGGGTTTCTTTTCTAGCAGATCTGGTTTCAACCTACACAAACAGAAATCTCTGGTTTTATACCACTAAACCTTGGGAAACTGAAGTATAAATTACCAGAAAATCCACAAATCACTCAAGAAGTTTAGAAGTAGAGATAAAAAGAAATTTACAGTGTCTGCAAAAACATTGTCTAATTTTTGGCTAAGCAAGCAAGGGATATGATTTGTTAAGAATAGAGAGCTTATACCAGCAATTCAGAATAGGGTCAATGCATACTAAAATGACCTCACCAATATAGACTCCAGTTTCTTAAATTGATGTTTAACCATGGAGTTAACCAATGGGGTGGTTTGACCCTATATGGGGTCTTGTAACTGAATGTAAAGGGTCATGAAATTATGTGAATGGTCATGAAATTACGATTTATTTTCAGTAATTGTTAGGCTTGCATATCTGTTTTATTTACCTATACATCTGGGGTCATATAAAAATTTCTCTGGTGAACAGTGGTCACAAGTGGAACAAGTTTAAGAAGCTCAGGCATAGACTAAAGCTAGGTATAGAAGTAACCACATTTGAAACAATAACTGAATATATAACCAGTAGAGCTATATAATTTACATCATCTTGCTATTACAATTTATACCCCTATACATAATAGCATTGGTATATATTTATACCAGCTGTTAGTCCTTGAATGGCAGTTAATAAAGAAAGATTGTCCTGTGTAAACTTATGAGAGTTTTAGGAAATAACTGCTAAAAGATTTACTGAGATACAGCCATAATGATCTAGACATCTTGACCATAAATTGAATAACAGAATTTTATATTCATAAGTAATGTTGAAGACCATCTAAGCTGATCTCTATGTGAAGCACCTTGTTCATGTACAATAATAACGTAGTGAACTGTTTTGCTAAAAACAATTCCACTTGCTGAAAATATTGCTAAATCCTAAGAAGATTTTTTGAGATAATAATCATCATCATCATCACCATCTTATTATGGACAAAGCATTGGTCATTGAATCATAAAGTCTTGTTTTTGAGACCTTTTTCACATACTAGTTGTGTGACCAAAAGTAAGTCATTGAATTTCATAGTTTCTTTCACAACTCCAAGAATGTCCATTATAATTTGCCAATTTACATTGGAAGTAATGGTAAGAATAGGTCAACATAGGGAATTCTCTGGTTCCATGACATCAGACCAAATTAATAACAATAACAATCATTTACACTTCTATAGTATTTACTATCTACAGAATTTCCCACCAAATAGCTATAAATTTTACAAACCTCATTTTATAGGAAGTAAAACTGAGGATCAGAGGTCAAGTCACTAGCCCATGGTCACATAAGTGATAGAGACAGAATTCAAAGTCAAACTAATTTTTTTTTCTGCATAGATCTAGCCATGTGATGCTTCTGAACAAGAGTCTTGAGTGTCTCCCAATTACCTACTAAGCAAAGTCAAAAGCTACTTTGTTCATACCTCCAACAAACTGGTTCTATTCTACCTTTTCTACCTCATTTCATACTATTCTCCTCCATGTATTCCCAGATGAGAATATTCAAACTCCCTGCTCCTTTCTAAGATGCTGATTTTATTTATTACTGTTACTGTCTTTTATGTCCTGTCCTAATCACCTGTCTAATAGCTCAATCATTCTCACCTTGAATACCACCTTCCCCATGAAGCTTGTTTTTAAACTGGCTATTGATGCTACATAATCCTCTTTTTATTTTGCATCTACCTTATATACTGAACACAAATATTATGTTTAGGTATTATACCTTCCTATTAAAATATTAGCTCCTTAGCCATTCTCCAATTGAAAAATGGTCAAAGGATATGAACAGACAATTCTCAGATGAAGAAATTGAAACTATTTCTAGTCATATGAAAAGATGCTCCAAGTCATTATTAATCAGAGAAATGCAAATTAAGACAACTCTAAGATACCACTACACACCTGTCAGATTGGCTAAGATGACAGGAAAAAATAATGATGATTGTTGGAGGGGATGCGGGAAAACTGGGACATTGATGCATTGTTGGTGGAGTTGTGAACGAATCCAACCATTTTGGAGAGTAGTTTGGAACTATGCTCAAAAAGTTATCAAACTGTGCATACCCTTTGATCCAGCAGTGTTACTACTGGGATTATATCCCAAAGAGATTATAAAGAAGGGAAAGGGACCTGTATGTGCACAAATGTTTGTGGCAGCCCTTTTTGTAGTGGCTAAAAACTGGAAACTGAATGGATATCCATCAGTTGGAGAATGGCTGAATAAATTGTGGTATATGAATATTATGGAATATTACTGTTCTGTAAGAAATGACCAACAGGATAATTTCAGAAAGGCCTGGAGAGACTTACATGAACTGATGCTGACTGAAATGAGCAGGACCAGGAGATCATTATATACTTCAACAACAATACTATATGATGACCAGTTCTGATGGACCAGGCCATCCTCAGCAACGAGATCAACCAAATCATTTCCAAAGGAGCAGTAATGAATTGAACCAGCTATGCCCAGAAAAAGAACTCTGGGAGATGACTAAAAACCATTACATTGAATTCCCAATCCCTATATTTATGCACACCTGCATTTTTGATTTCCTTCACAAGCTAATTGTACAATATTTCAGAGTCTGATTCTTTTTGTACAGCAAAATAACGTTTTGGTCATGTATACTTATTGTGTATCTAATTTATATTTTAATATATTTAACATCTACTGGTCATCCTGCCATCTAGGGGAGGGGGTGGGGGGGTAAGAGGTGAAAAATTGGAACAAGAGGTTTGGCAATTGTTAATGCTGTGAAGTTACCCATGCATATATCCTGTAAATAAAAGGCTATTAAATAAATATATATATATATATATATATATTAGCTCCTTGAGATGAGCTCTGTGTCTTTTCTAAATGTTATTTCACCCAAAACCTATCATAGAGCTCTGATATTAATATCTGCTCAATAAATATTTGTTGGACTTAATTGTGCCCAGATATCCTGATTTCAAATTCAGCCAGAAGATTGCAAGCAGCCAAAGAGCTACAAAAATAATAAATAACAAAGTTGTTTTTTCGTCTTTGTGATTAGGTTCATGCCACAGAATTTACCATCTACTAGTCTGTAGAATCATTTAAAAAGGAGAAATTTCTAGACACTTTATAAATCACTTGTCAATTTGTATCCAAACATATTATATAATATGTTTGTCCAACAGACTCTGTTCTGTTACAATGTTTTAAAGTATCTTACAAAAAAACAAAAAACCCTTTTCCCCATTAAAAATGGAAAAGAAAAAAATGAAGCCTTTCTATTGACCCTTTAAGTTATCATCAATCTCCCTAATATCCATAATCTATTATCTTTGTTCTCCCATTGTCTGCATTTGCTTTGTTTGCTTCTTCCATCTCAAAACCATTTCCTTCTCCACTTCTGGCAACGTGACTTTTCTTTCTATGACTCTAGTGAAACTGAAAACTCCGAGATTATTAATGACATCTTAAGTGTCATGTCCCATTATCTTTTTCTCTCCAGGCTTCATGCTTCTTCACCTTTCTGAAATATTCAAAACTATTGACCACCACCTCCTTCAGGGCCTCTTCCTAGGCTTCTGGAGATCTCTCCTGGTTCTCTTATCTACTTAAACAATCCTTTCAAGCAAGTTAGATTGGTAAATAAATGTTTAACAGTTGATTCTCTGGGAAAAAAATCTATGCACCATACACTTTTGAGTCTAATATGCATTATTAATATTAGTTCACTACTTTCTTAAGTCTAGATAATCAATAAAACAATGTCAACATCTAATTTGTAGTATTTGCTAATTTCTGAGTGATAAATGCTCACACTGAAAAATTTATCAATTAATTCTAGTACATTTCTCCTCACAAAGCTTTCTTTTGCCCTCTTCTTTTTTTCTTTACAATCTCTCCGTTGGTGGTACTATCTACTCTCATGGCTCCAAATAAAACCTCTTGACAGGTAACTTTTATTTCTAAATAACCAGTGCTTATCTCTCTTGCTCTCTCTTGAACTCCAATACTACAGTACCTTCTCCTTTGTGGCTGATTGTTAAGTGGTTCACTACCTAGATCATAGATTCTGAAGTTGGGATAACCTGAGTTCAAATTCTGCCCTAGATATTTATATCTTCATAATCCTAATCAAGTTAATCTACTTCCCTCAGTCTCAGCTTTTTTATTTGTAAAATAATGATAATCATATAGCTATCTCACAACATTTCTGTGAAGATGATGTGAGATTACATGATATTTGTGAAGTATTCCACAAATTTTGAAGGGCCATCTCCAGTTGTCCTGATCTATTTCTTTCCACTAGAACCAGATGGCTTTGGAGAAGAAAGTGAGGCAGGTGACCTTGCAAAATCCTCCCTCCCTTGAATCCAATTCACTTGCACATCATGGTATCACCTCTTTGATGTCATGTTTCTCTTACAAACCACAACCATCTAAAAGGAAACTTTTTATTATAAGATGTGCCCTGAGTTCCATTAATATTTCAAACAAGTTCAAAATAGAATTCATCATCTCCACTTTATGATAAACCTTTCAAAATCTCCCCTTTTTTCTGTTGATGGCAAGCTTGAGATCTGAGTCATCTGTGACTTCTCAGTCTCCCTCACTTCCTTTCAATCCCAATCCCAACCACCCAAATCAGTTGACAAGTTTGATTAATTTTGCTTAACAATGTTTTTCCTTTGTTACCTTCTCTCCAGTCATATTTCTATTACACTACTCTAGGCCTTCATAACATCTTGTCAGGATTATTTTAATTGTCTTCTAAATGGTTTCCTTTCTTCCATCTCCCACTCTTACTTATCCATCTTTCAAAGCTGGTAAATTAATCTTCCTAATTTGTGGGTCAGAAGATAAAATCCTTCTACTCAGAAAATTCCACTGATTTCTCTTTGTTTATAGAAGAATATGTTCCTTAGTTTGACATTTATACCCATTTGCAATATACTTTATCTAGCCTTATTTCACTCTATTCCTCTTTATGCATTCAAGACAAATTTATACGTTCAAGACAAATTAAACTGGTGACCATTCTCCAAGTTTCTTCTGCCCTCACCCAATGCTGTGAATTCATATATGCTCTTGTCTTCCATGCATGTAATTCCTCCCAGATTATGTATCAGATCCTGGCTGGATCTTTCTTTTCAGAGACATCACAAAATTTGTTAGAGTTTGAAGATATGCTAGAGATCATGTGGTATGTTCCCTTTGGTTTACAGATAAGAAACAGAAGAACAATGAGATAAAACAATTTGCATAATAAGACAGGCCTGATGGCATATCTCTATAATATCTGCTGCTGGTTAAGTTGAAGCTGGTGAATCTGACTGAGTTTGAGAGTTAAAACCAATCAAGAATTTATACTAAGCTTAGTAACAATATGGTGATCTTTAGGAAATAAGAGACTATCACAAGGGCTAAAGATGGCAAACAGGTCCAGGCTAGAAATAGAGTAGATCAAAGCTTTTCAATCAGATCTCTGAATGATTGTTGCATTTTCTGATGAATAAGATAGCAAAGACCCAATCTCTAAAAAGCAAAGTAATAAAGCAAATAATAAATCACATAGTAGTGAATTTCCAGAGTAAAGATTCAACTCAAGTCTATCTTACTCTGAATTTAGTATTTATTCTTCTCTATGATATTCATTCTTGTTTTTTACCTATTTGTGTTATATTCTTCTGCTACTTCCTCTCACCCATAATAAATTATAAGCTTTTTCACAGAAGACATTTCTTGGTTTTTTTTTTCACTTCTGTATTCCCCAGCTTGGATTTACTATTTAACGTTGAATTGAATGAATTAAGAACAGATTAATCTGAGCAGCAACAACAACAAAAACTAATAAAGCATAGTCTTCATACGTACAATTTCTTCAAAGGAAAATCAACCTGGGAAAATGTGGTCATTCAGAAATACCTCAGAAAAACCCTGGCTAAAGGGAAAAAAAGATATGATGGGACAAAGATTCTCTAAACTTCTTTGAGGAAAAACTCACCCTTTATTACAAATTCTTCCCAAATACCTTAGAAATCTCCTGTATCTTCCATATGTTAATATCTGCTTTGAATACAAAATCCAAATTAAAAACTGAAGCTGAATAGAAGTCTTTTGTTAAAAGTAACATTTTGAAATGCTGTCAGTAACTATCATAAATATTTGAGAAGTTAATATTTTAATCTTCCACTATAGCACAGAAAACATTTTTAGTGACAGACAGTGCTTCATTAATAGAGTTCTGTATGTCTAATTGCTTTAGGCACAGGGAGCTGCATTATTTTGACACATGACATGCAATTAGTACATGGTCACACGGCTAACGGGAGATTTTACACCTTTTTTCCTTCTATATTCAGAGTGAATAATTAGCATATTTTTTCTGCTTAGAATAATAATCAGAGTCTTAGATCAGAAATTGCCTAATGAGGTAAAATTCCAGTTGTTGACATTAATACATGTGACACATTTTTTCAGTTGTAAAAGTAAACCTAGTGCTGCCACTTCATTTACCCTTTCCCAAAGTGTTCTTAAGAGTTAGGAGTTATGTTGTTCTTCAAGCAAAATTGTTGAATAATCATACTGAGAGAAGAAAGCCTCCAGGAATAGTTTTATCTGTTTCTCAGATTTGTTCCATAGAAAATGGAACACAGTAGGTATTCAATAAATGTGGCTGACTGAAATGTTTAAAGTGAGTAACTATGGTTTTATTCTCATAGTTTAAGAGATACTGCTTTTAATGTACAAAAGTAACTATCCTTCACAAACTATTCCTGCTTTTTTGGAGGGATACTTTATCACAGAAGATGATTTTGGAGTTAAAGAATGCAAAGTTAGACTGCAACTTAAACAGTTTTCCTGTAGTTCCTTTTGATTCTGCAGAAAGAATTTGCTCAAATATTGTTTTTCTCATTTGACTCAATCTTACATGACTGTGGCTCATACATTAAATATAAGCTATTTATTCCACACAAAATAGTAATCATCCTCCCCAACATAAATAATAACTTTGTGTCCTTTATCACTATAACTTTCAAAAACTTCGATAGCATCACCAACTTCACCCAAAGTGACAACCACAATAAAACAGGAATTATATACTAAATTTAAAGATTATATTAAGGCCTACTTGCTTTCTTGCCAGAATCCTTAGATCAGATTTTATCTTTTACCTCTACCGACTTAAAATTCCATCCTCCTGAAGCCATTCTAAGCTTAGAAAATTAAAGGTTTAGGAAGGTATGTGTATGTGTAGACTAAGTTCCCTTTTGGGGATGAATACTAGGAAAGACAGGAGGCATTTGATAGGTTGAATGGAATCATTAAGGAGATTTTATTTGTCAGTGAAGTAAAGCCTTATGTAGTTTAATGTGACTTTAGGCAGAATTAGTAGGAATGGACATTGAAATTCCAACTATGAACTGCCATTAAATTTATGTCAATTTCAAACTTTTAATCAATCATAGCAGAATTGATCCCCAAATAGAGTGAACTAAGACAAAATATTCCAAGTCAACAATTCTACCATTATTAATTGTAACCTGTAGTGAAAGACCTATTATATTTTATTGCAAATATTGGCAAAGTCATCTTAGATTTCCCATATTTATGCTAATATCTATTCTAATCATTAACTGATTTTTAGATCACTACCAAAACAGAAAGATAAGCTCTTCTATATGTCCAATATAATAACATCAGGGTAAAGCTAATGAATAGCAGTTAAGATGTGCCCCAAAGTTGCAAAGTAACTATATCTCTATTTGAATTGACAAAACCAAAAAAAATTCTACAAAATAGTTATCCACTTTTATGGAAGAAAAAAGTTGAATAGAAACTGAGAGGGAAAATTGTATCTAAGGGGGGGTGGATTGGGGGTGGCAAAAGGAATAATGAAGTTGGTAGCAGCACTGACAAATAAATTATGTATTTGTGATGCTCCCATTGACAGGATCTAAAACACATTTCAAAGCAAGAGACAGCATAATTTGGGTATTTCTTTGGGAAAATAAAAACCCAGATTCATTCTAATAATATTTGAAGTGCCTCATGGGGCAGAAGGACTCTAACTCATTGATTTACAAAGCTTTTATCTAGTATAAAGTATACAAAACTGACCAGCCTTGTATTGAAGAATTAGTCGGGCTAGAACATGAGGGCCAAAAATAAAAATCTGTCTCTTCTGACACTTCCTGTACTAGGTAAGCTTTTCTTATTTAAACTATTCCTAAGAACATAGGATCACAGAATCATGGCTTTAGAGCTAGAGAGTACATTAGAGATAATTTAATATAGTGCCCTCATTTTGCAAATGAGGAAACTGAGGCCTCAATGGGTTTATGTGACTTGTCCATATACAGCTAGTCATTCAAACTGTCTGAGACAGAATTCCAATCCCAAAGATGCCCTCTACAACATTACCTTTGGATATGACATCTGTTAATCTTTGATATGACATGACATGGATATTTGAAATGAATGATTCAATCATTAGGTACCCAGAAGGTGATATGAAATCATGAAATCTAATAATTTTGATAAAGACTTCAGAAGTAATTTAGTGTAATTTATACCAGCTAAGGAATTGCTTTTAGAACATTCCTAATAAGAGATCATTCAATCTTGACTTGAAGAACTGCAGGAAGGAATCCACTTTCTTATAAAGCACTTCATTCTTACTTGTTAAAACAAAAATCTTTAAAATTAATAACTAGATTTGTAATACAAACATTGAACTTATCTTAATGTTCAGCATTGATGAGAGAGAGAGATCTTGAAAAATAAGAAAGAAAACATTTGTCATCATTTGAAATTGAAATAATTAAAAAAGTAATCATAAAAAGTATCATTAGCTATTAGGAAGTAATTCCTATCTTAAATTCATGCAAAATATTTTGACTTGGATTCATTTTGTGCTTTACCTTTCTTTTCTCCTCTAACTTTTCCCAAACACAGTAAATTAATTGCTAAGGAATGCTACTTATATGAAAGAGAATTTATTATATTCATCCTTTCTCTCAACAGTCTGATATAAACTCACAGATCTTTAAGGAGTTTGAATAGTTCTCAAATCTACATCATCTACTATCATCCATTTAAGACATATTTTTTGCCTCAATTTTTTTTTCTACATGTATATTATAGAAACTTTTCAGCTGTTAACATTCCTTCCACCTAGTCTAAGGTTGTACTGATAAAATAGTATAATAATCATTTGAAAGGTTTAAAAAAATCAGTCATTTTTTTCTTCCTGATGACCAAAAACTGTGACTAATTTTTTGTCCCCAATGATTAGTTGGATTTAAAAGTTGTGGAAGTTGTGTTATCCTATAAATATAGCCTAAGTCTCTCCTGATGTAATTTAAGCTTATTATCCTATATTATTCTATTTTTTGCATTTCTTGTATTTACTGATATATTCCCCAAGGAAAAAACACTTTAAATATTGTATCATGTGACTGAGAACACATTGTTCACTTTCTATATTTTTCCCCACATTCTATATTTCCAAGAATAGAGGACATAATACTTTTACATAGAGTAAAATGTTCTGTATATTTGTGACAACAAACTGACTTTATTAATTTAACTATTAATATTCTTGAGTAGAAAAAGACTGGTTCCTATATCAAGACTTAAAGAAAATACATTATTGAACCATGCTTCATAATCTAACTTTTAAGGATTTTCAGTTCTGTTTAAGAGCATGTCACAAATACAAGTTTTGCCAAATCTTCTCTTCACAAAGTCTTTGATAACAAAAAGGATTTTTATAAAAACACATTTTGCTTTTTTTTTTTGTTTCTACATAGAGGCACCAATATCCAGGTTATTCCAAAATTCTTAGTGCATTTTTAAGCTTTCATAAATTTTAAGTTTTCATATATTTTAAGCTTTTCATAGATTTTAAGGTTTGTAAGATGCATTGCATCATAGGGTCTTATTGGAATTATGTGATCATTTTGAATCTTCTCATCTCAGAAAACTCTCATTAGGATTTGCCTAAAAGAAAGCCTCAACACCAGTCTTTTGTCCTAAACAATCCTTAAAGTTCTTTAAATTATATATTTCTGTACATTTGTATTAGTTATTCCTCAAATTCAACTTTCTTCTGTATGTTTGCTCAATCATCCCATGCCTGGGAGGCATTCCTTTCTCTTCGTTCCTCATCCCTCATACTCACCCTTTTCAGAATCCTTCTCTTCCCTTAAAGTGTAGTTCAAATACCACTTCTTTCACAAAGCTTTTCTGGTCATCTCCAGCATTAGTGTTCTTCCTTTCAAATTACATTTTATTTTACTAGGGTGTGGTCATTAAATATGCTAGGTTTTTGGAGCTACAGGTGAGAAAGTTGAGTAAAAATAAGACACCAAAAGTGTATAAACAGTCCTGAAAAGAGCTCAGTCCTCACACCAAAGGGGCTCCTCTTCCCTGAGGACCTCATTTAGCAGAAGGGCTAAAAAGCACGATGAGGGTAACAAACATGCTACAAATATGATGGTGGGTTAGGGGGATGTTGACCTCAAGAATGTGAAGATCTCTCCTCGTATATTGAGTAGAAGAGAAAAATTTGTTCCAACAAACTGAAGCAGACACTATAGAGCAAAGCTTCTTAAACAGTGGATTACAATCCCATATGGTGTTGTGTAACTGAATGTAGGGGCCACAAAATTATGATTTATTTTCAGTAAACATTTGATTTGTATACTTATTTTATATATCTATAAACCTGGAGTTATGTAAAAAGTTCTTGGGCAAGAAAAGGTCACAAATGGAAAAAAAAATTAAGAAGTTCTGCTATAAAACACACAGAAGTGGTAGATGCCAGGGTCATCCACTACATCCTAGATGATTACCAGTCATTCTAACTTTTATCCTACCACTGGACTTAGATGATTGGAAGAAAGAGTGAGACTGAAGACTATGCAATTCTGCATCACTTAAATCCAATCCAAACACAAGGTAAAATATTGCCCTGTGACATCACAAAACAAGGGACTGAATAATAGCATCCTATTTACTTCTTTGTGTCCAGATTACATCTCTCTAATATCTTCCATTCTCCCAAAAGAATGGAAGGCAGGAACTGTTTGTTTTTCATTTTAGCAACTTTGCCACCTAGCATAATCCCTTACACTAAAATGAAGTGTTATTTCCCAATTGATGATTGTAACTTTTGTTCTAAGGTGTTGTGTGATGGTACTGAGAGGTTGGGTAATTTGTTCAGAAACACAAGCAATATGTGTCTAAGGCTAAAACTATCCTGACTCAAGGCCAAGCTTTCTAGCTACACTGCCTCTCAAAAACATCTCAAGAGGAATTTAAGCTGGATTATGCTGACTTTTGATATTGTGATCTCTCCAATCAGGGTCGAGTGGACATTTCCTGTATCCTTCCTATTAAATTCAAAGCTCCTCTGCACTTATCTTCTGTTTGCCTCAGTTTCCTCATCTGTAAAATGGAAATAATAATTGAACCTTTTTGTGAGGATTGAATACAATAATATTTATAAAACATTTAGTGCAGTACCTGGCACTATATAAATATTAACCATTATTGTTATTATCTTTATTTTGTTACTCATTCTGTCATCCCAACAGCAAAAAGCCTTTCTCCATATAATCAGCCATTTTCTTTTCTGTAAACTGCTTTATTCTACTCCTTCTACAACCAGCTGGCTTTTTTCATAATCAGGCACTCTTTCTAAATGAATCACAGGTGGTTTATTCACTCTCCTCCCAAGTTCCCCAGCTAGCACTCTTAAAGGGGAAGAGTTTTCTATAATGGGAAATTAAAAAAAAAAACTTTCCACAAAACAAAATTAGAAAATGTCCTAGTTATTTTAGCACCATCAGAGCTTCTGAGTATAGTGTAGCAAGAATGAGACCTGGAGCTAGAAAACCTAGGTTCAAATCCTGTTTTAGAAATTCACTAATTGTGACCAAGGCAGATAATTTCTCTTCACTTCAGTTTCCTTAAAACAAAGAGAATAATTCTTCCAGAACTTATTAGATGCAACAGGTATTGAGGGAGAGGGAAGGGTCAAAGGAAGATGGTTCATATGCTAGTTCTGTTACTTATCATTCCCTTAATCTCCCAGTCATTAGACATTGGCTGTATCTCAGTTTTCCTTTATCTATTAAAAAAAAAAAAAGGAAGTGCTTCTCTATTAAAATGTAACCTCCTTGAATTAAGGGATTTTCATTTTTGTTTTTGTATCCCACGGCTTAACACAACACCTGACATAAAGATACTTAATAAATACATGTTGATTGATTGAATTAAATTACATCTAAAGTTCTTTAAGATTCTAAAACCATGTGACCATGGCTTGTGCACAGGTTTTAGTGAGGTTCAAATGAAGCAATATTGGTAAAGCATTTTATAAACCTTAACTTGCCATATAAATATTTATCATTATCATCATCACCCAAAAAGGATTTAGAGGCATGCAAATTTTCTTTAATTTCTCAAAAAAGTCACTAAGAGAAGCTGAGAATTAGATGATCCAAAGAATAAAAAGGAAAGAAAACTACTTTTAATCTGATTTTTCATCTTCTTAGTAATGGACTCTTTACCTGTGTCTAGTTTCTAAATCTATAAAATATAATAGTATGGTTCAAGAAAGCAAACACATATATCCAAACACAAACATACATACCCCAAAATAAACATATACACTCAAATACATAGTAGGATTACTAGCTAGTTAGAAGAGATAATTACATATATATATATAATTATATGAAAGAAATAATTTCTATTGACACTATTTAGTGGGACATATTATTTATTGATTATAATCTTATAGTACAAGGTGGTTTGTGAGGTGCTTTTGTCATAAAAAACCCACCTCTATTACATAATAATACTAATTTATTAGTATTACTACTATTATACTAATAATAAATAATGCTACTATTATTATCCCAGTCTTTCTAATAAGAAAACTGAAGCACAGGAAAATTAATGTGATTTGCCCACAGTAAAAGAACCATAACTGGAACTCAGATCATCTAGATGTAAGATGTGTTCTTGCTACTCTCTCAAGCTACCTTGAGCATGAAAAATGACTTTTATTACTACTAATAATAATTCACTTTGACAATTATGATAGAAACTTGAATAGCAGCAATAATTCATCCCATTAGAAGGCTTGAATGGTCAGAAAGAATTAATCTTATTTGCCAAGTGCTTAAAATTTCAATAGAATAAAATGGAGAGAGTCCAGATTGAGACAAAATTTTCAGTATTCTGCTATACATTTAAATACAAGTAAAAGACTAATTTAAGTATTGTGCCATAGATAGAAAGACAGATAGTTAAATAAATTAGATACATATATACATACATGGATCAATACATAGATCTATAGATACATAAAAAGATCAACATATATCTTTATATGTAACAAGAGATTGACTAATTTAGGCCCAGTTTTCAAAGTAAGCCTATGGGGCTCTCTGCTTATTGGAAACCCATGAGAGATGGAGAGGAGTTACTTTTGGAAATATGATGACTCATAAAGGAGGAACACTGTCCTTTCCCCATTCAGAGCATGTTTAGATAAATGTCAGTCTACTTACTTTGTAGTAAAGAAAAGTATTTCAATTATCTGCTGAGCCAATCCTGCAGTCAATAAATATTATCAACTGCCCACTGTGTGCTAAGCATTGAACTGAACTGAAACAGAACTGAGTATAAATATAAAAGGCACATACAAATCAAATCTTTTTTTTCCTTCTTACTGGTCACCAGATGTAAGAACAGCTTTCTGTGCTCTAGAAGGCTGATGGAAGGAGTCCCTTCCTCTTACCTGTCGTACCATAAGGACATGGCCTTCTAAACAGGCCTCTGAACTATGCTTGGTTGATTTGTTTGTTTGCTTTTTCCATTGGTACAAGGTCTTATGACATCTCAAAAAACAAAAGAGATTCCCAAGGTTCAGAAGCAAAACCTAGGAAACTGTTAACCCTGTTCAGTAATAGAAAGATTGGCAGTCAAGATGGTGACTTTTATGCAAGAGGATTATTGTCTATTGACTACACCATATCCCAAAGTGAACTTGGTGATGATAAGAATATGGTGGTCACCACTTTAAGTATGAGTCCATTTTCCCCGGGGGCCAAAATATAGAGTCTAACAGATATATGTATATATATGTATATAAATGGCTAGCCTCAAGTAAGGAAATCTTGGATTTAATCTTGTCTTTGACACATATTGGCTAGGAGACTCCAAGTCAGACACTGATCTTCTAAGGGGCTTCAAACAACTCTCTAAAACCATAAAAAGCCGAAAAGCTAATATCACTGTTGGTAAAGGGTATTTGCTCACTGGAAATTTCCTGAACCAATGAAAGTATATTTGCAGACAAAATAATTTATAAATCTGAAGTATGGTAAACAAAAAGATTCTCTGACTCACTGCTTGCTTTTTTCTGTCTCTACTTCTCTCTCACTCACATACATATATGCATATGTATACATACATACATACATATATACACATGTATACAATTTAGAACTTTTTCTATATCATATTTTGACATAAACTTTCTAACTAGATCTTCCCTAAGAAGACAAAATGTGGCAGTAAAAAGAGTAACCTGAAACATAAGAATAGTTGATTTTGACAAGCTATAAAAGTTCCTATGAGTCACCTGATGTATTGTGTTAAGGATGTAAATAATTATTGGCATTGGTTATGGAATCTACTAGTCATCAAAGGGAAGATAAATTCTATATCAATCATCTTTTAGTAAGATGTAATCTAGAGGCCATTTGTAGCTCAGAAATATGACTCCTCTCATTTCCTTTGGTGCTTTCTTTTTCTCCACATATTTCCTTCCTCTCTTTTGATCAAGGTGATAAAAAGTATAAAGAAATGAAAACAAAAAAAAATCAAAGAATGAGAACAATATGGGGGGCAACAATAAATAGCATGCTATTTGAAAATGATGTTCTGTTCTTTTTTTTATTTTTTTCTCAAGAAAAAGATGCATATAGCCCTCGTGACTATTTAATATCCTTGGATATGGACCTTAGGAAAATGCATATAAAGATCACTGCCTTTTGTCATAAGACACATTCATGAATGAAAGAAGTGGAATAACTTTTTTTGATCACCCATCTGTTGGGTTAGAAGTCATCTTTACTCAAAGGGACTTTATCATAATACGGCTAAGATCTTATTCCCTTCCCCCCAGTAAATTCAGAATTTGACTGTAAAGCATATAGCCATTGGAGCAATAGAGATCAATTTTAATTTTTATAACTGTTTCATTATGGAATGAGTTTTCCTTAAAGACATCTTTATTATTTCCATTTCCTTCCTAATTGGAGTCAGAGACTCATAGGTCTTTGAGAGACCTCAGTGGTCTTTTACATATTTCAGAGCTGAGTGTACACATTTCTTATGATTACCCAATGTTCCATCTGTGAGCCACCAGATCCAATTTGTTCCATTGCTGTTGGCAAAAAAAGACCACGATGAACTATTCCATCAAGTAGAAGGATATAATGTAATGCCTGTGATGTTTACAGTTGCATATTCCTGTCAATGCATTTCGAATTACACTAGGCTGCACTTGGAAAATGTGAAACTTCTGATAAGAAATCCTTTTCTTTGACAAATTTGTGGCTACAACAAGGCCATGATATTGAAATTTGTCAGCAAGATACAGTTCTTCAGAGCCAAGTCAATAGATTGCAAATATATACAGATTATATTATGATAGTCAAATTTAGCTCAGTATTGCAAAGCCGTTATCTGTAAGGTAAATAGTAAAAAATAAAAAAATAAAATAAAAATGAGAAGCATGAGCTATCAAATCTAATGTGGTGAAATCAGAAAGAATGATCATTTTCTGTTAGTTATTTTGTGTGAGATGGTTAAATGCCAGTTTTCCCCATCAACTACCCATACGTAGTTCTATGGAATTTAGCAATTGATATATATTTCAGTATTATATGACTATATTATAAGAATGTTAATAATATATTTTAAAATGTTAAGTAACACTCAGACCTTACTTTCTCATCTTAGAACAATACTTTAGAACTCACTTCCTCCATAAAACTTTCCCAGATGTACCTTCATCCTCCCATAATTCTGATATAAATATGCCAGTCTAATTGAAATTCATTATATATTATTATACATTCTCATTTTGTATGTATTCTTAATTATATTTCTTCTCTGTGAGTATGTTTCTTTTATCATGCCCTAAATTGATCTTTCTAAAGAGTTATTAACTTTCATTTACTTCCAGTGTCCATACAGCTTCTAGGACAATTCTGCATACAGAGGTAAGTGACCCATACATGTTGTCAAATTTAATGAGATGGATCAGCTAACAATTAATGAATTGAAGTAAGAAAAGAAATCATAGTTATAAAGTATCCTTCCATATTCATGATTTACTCATCCAATTTTTTTTGAGTCTGTACTATGTTTGAGACACAATCCTAGTTGCTTTAGTGAATAAGATATGGTCTTCATATGCATGAGTCAATTGTCAACGGAAAAACTAAACTGCTGAACTCATTTTGAAGTCTTTGAAACCAAATAAATTTTGAACAAACTTAAGATCTGGGAAGCTAGTTGGCACAGTGGATAGAGCACTAACCCTGAAGTCAGGAAAACCTGAGTTTAAATCTAAGCTTACAAATTTAATATTTACTAACTGTGTGACCCTAGGCAAGTCACTTGACCACAATTGCTTCACAAATAAAAAGAAAATTAATATGATGATTGGAAAATAAATCTGACCAAGTGGATAATGATCATCTTTGGTATCAAGGAAACCTGAGTTCAAGTTCTGTTTTGATAGTTCCTGGCTATGTGACCCAATTAACAATGTATTTAACAATGTAGGACAAAGTCACAAACAAGTGGCCAAGTTGGATTAGTGGGAAAAAATTTTATGCCAAGAAATTCTTCAAAAGGATGAAGTCATGGCTTTAGACCCCACACTCACCATCAACAAAAGGATGGTGGTTAATCATTCCCTTAATAAAAGATGCCAATTATTCTCATACAATATATTTGGGAATCTCTAAAGATGGTTAGGTGATCACTTCAGGTGGACTTCCCTTGTGAACTTCCCTTAGAGGTCAAGCAATGGCCCAATTTCTTTGATTGTCACTGTGTCACTCAAAGTATATTTCCCTAAGAAATTTATTTTAACTCTTTGCTGGCATTACTGATGCATCCCTCAATAGCTTGTTTGTTTTTATTTTTGTTTTTTAAATACCCTAACAACTGCTTCATTGAAACCTGCTGATTCAAAAAGACGGAGGCAGCATGTTCCCTTTGAAGGGTAAAGTTTTACTGAAGTATGCATCTGGTGTGAACACTGAATTACATTTCCTGTGGAGTTATTCCCCATTGAGTCTGGCTGAATGTTGAATGAGCCATTTAATTGATTATTGTTTATTAGCTTTATGTAGTGCCTTTCTTCCTCTGAACAGCACAAATGATTAACTGTTGAAAAACATTTTAAACATTTTGACCAAAAGAAAGGAGGTGATAGAATCAAAAAGGGAAAGAAATAATGGAAGATAACTGAAGAAAGGAAAGCATCAAAGGAAAAGAACCAGAAAAGAGAACAGTTCACAGAAATATTTTGGTAATTAGCAATTAACCAGAGCATTCAAATTAATGTTCTGTATCTCAAAACACTGAAGAACTCACTCTCCATTTTCCAACCCTACCATGTTGAATAGCTCAAGGCATTTCAAAGGACTGTAATAATTCCCGAAAAAGTCTTGCTTCATCAAAGATTTTCTTTAATTTCTGAGATGTCTCAAAGATTTTGTTGTCAACATTTAGTTGTTTCAGTCCTGTCTGACTCTTTGTGAACTTATTTGGGGTTTTCTTTGCAAAGATACTGCAGTAGTTCTCCATTTCCTTTTCCAGTTCATTTTTCAAATGAGAAAACTGAGACAAACAGGGTAAAGTGACTTGCCCAGGGTCATGAAATTATTAAATGTTTGAGTTCACATTTGAACTCAATCCAATGCTCTATCCACTGTGTCATCTAACTATCCTTCAAAGGGCTTACAAATATGTCTCTATTATGTAGTTAATAAGCATTCATTAAATACTGATTATATGCCACCCACTTAGGTACCGTACAAATAAGTTATATGTATATGAAACAAGTTCTGGATATGAAGTTAGAAGACTTGGATCAGGATTCAGACTACTGCTTGTTAGCTTGTATGACTTGGAGCAAATCATCTCCTGCCCTCTTCCCAGCCTCAGTTTTCTTTTCTGTAAAGGGACTAGATTCTCATTAAGGTACTTTCTAGCTCTAAATCTATGATCCTCCATATACTGTTCAGAGCAGGTTTGGTTATTAAGAGCAGTGTATTTATAAAGCTTTAAAAGGACCCATGGGAGTGCTGATCTCCCCAAGGAGTACTTCTCACCAGTATTTTTTCCCCCAAGTGAGCAATGTCTAAGTAACTAAACTATAGTTCTTATAAGACTCATAAGAGGAGGGAAGAAATCTTAACTCAAATGTCGTAGTAAACTTAGCTTTCTGTAGGGGGAATATATTCTCAACCTCCGCTGTGCATTAACAAAGTGATTGGCTCTAGGGAATATTCTAGAAGTATTTAGAGCTTTTTAGTTCATGTGAACAATGGAAGAAATCCCATTAAACTACAGTACATCACACAGGAATATTAACCCTTTTTCCACTTACTCTTCACTACATCTCTAGGGTTGGCATAATACATTCATCTAAATCAATAGTATAGTAAAATGCACTGGATCTATTTAGCATTAGTCTGTCAAACTGGTTATGGAGTAAAGCTTTTTTATAAGGGGTTCCAGCAGTCTAAGAGAAATGTTTGTGGGTAGTGGGCTGGACAGAGTCAGAAAGAATTCAGTCCAGTTCCTGTATCTGGCATACTTACATTACAAATCATTAATTTCTTTAAACCTCAGTTTCCTCAGCTGCATTAGAGAAAAGGGAAGAGGATAAAGATTTATATAGCACCTACTATTGGCCCCAAGCACTATGTTAAGTACCTTAGGAATATTTTCCCATGTGATCCTCATAGTGACCTTGTGAAATTAGTGCTATAATCTTCATTTTACAATTAAGGGCATCAAGGCAAACTGAAATCAGGTGACTTGCTCAGAGTCACACAGCCAGCAAGAGTCAGAGGTCAGATTAAAATTCAGATCTTTCTAGCTCCAGTTCCATTGAGCTATTCATCTCAGCTGCTTGAAATGCTAAATGTTTAGTATAATAACACCTGTGCTCAAGGAGTTATTAGGAAGCTAAAATGAAAACATTTGTATAAAATTAATTAATTACTCAGTAACCAATCTAATATGTATGTATTTTGAGCCAAGCAGTAAACTTTTAGAGATAGGAAATTTCAAAAATGTAAAAAGAGCCTGCCCTCAAAGAGTTTGAATTTTATCAGGATAAATGGCACATCCGTATATGAGCAAATATAAAACTATAACAAAACGAATGTAAGAGAGAAGGTTCTAGCAGCTGAGATCAGGAAAGCCTCATTTATATAGTGATATTTATAAGAATAAATGTCTATTAATGTCTTTAAAAATCAAATTAATTTATTATTGGTTAATAAATTAATTAAATGAATTAATTAGCACCATTTATTAAACAATGACTCTGTCCCTGGAACTATACTAAATACTGAGACTGCAAAGAGAGGTAAAAATAATCCCTGTACTCAAGGACTCAGAACAGTATATGTGATATGGTACAAATGCCAGTTTGACTTCTCAGAAGAATTTATGGAGGACAGTAATGTAAAATCATGATGGAAAAGTAGGTTGGAATCACATTGTGGAGGATTTAAAAAACCTAATAGAAGAACTTGAACATAGAAATAATAGGGAACCATTTAAATTTATTGAAAAGGAGAGTGACATAATATTTTCAGAAAGATGGTTCTGTTAACTATCTCACTCTACCCTTGGACTTTACATATTGGACATAATGCCTTCAGCCTTTCTTTCTATCACTTTGTTACTCCCAGAACCTGAAGTTTAAGGTGGAGGCCTAGGGCTGTCTTCTCTCATTAGAATTTAAGCACATAGAGGGGTGTGAAGACCGCCTATTTTAAAATCAGCCAGAGTCAGGAATTCAGGTTAGGGGAAAATCGTCAGTCTTTATTCTCAGTGAAGAAAGATCGGAGGTGGAAGAGAATGGGCGATAGCAATGTGTGTAGCTGAGTCAAGAAGTTAGCTAGACCAGAAGCCACATGACCAGTAGCTGCTAGCATGGAACCCAGGCCAATCTCTCCCAGCTTCTCTTCCTGTCTCTCTGTTTCCACCCACCAAAATCGTCATTTCCTATACATCACATCAGGACTTGCACAGAGAGTGGGCAGGGACCATTCTTTATCCAATCATGTATATTAATAGAGTATAGTCCAATTACTATTTAGCCTCATGTACTTGGGACCTCAGTGCATCAACTCAAACCTCAGCCCATTACAGAGGGGAGGTACTATTTGTTCAATTATTTAATTAGTTTTAATACAAATTGCTTTATGAATCATATTGGAAGAGGAAAAATCAGAACAAATAGGAAAAATCATGGGAGATTAAGGAATAGAAAAAAATAAGTTATATAATTTAGAGGACCACAGATATTGGGGAATTCTGAGAAAAGTATATTTGAAGCAAAGATACAGCAGGGTGTTAACTCGGTGTGATTAATGATGATGGTTCTCTAGTTCACACATACTTAGTATGCTGTAATGATGTAATCATACTGAGGTATTTAAGGGCTTAGAGTTCTGGAAATAGAAACATTCCATCTTTGACCATCCTCCTGGTGGCTCTCCTGCCTCCTGCACTCCTCCATTAAGATCAAGACTGATTCAGACTGTGACAGACACAGACTGTGAAGGGGACATTTAGTAAAAGACTTTAGACTCTATTCTTGACTATCTTCATGGTGCCTTTCCTGCTGAGACCAAGGCCTATCTGGAAGTCCCTCAGAAAGCTAGCCTGGACATTACAATATAACATAGTAAATGTTGATTTATATTCAGTCTCCATAGTTCTTCTGGAAGTTGATGGCATTTTCTATCCCAAGTCTATTGGATTGCCTTGGACCACAAAACCACAGAGAAGAACCAAGTCTTTCATAGTTGGTCATGGCATATTCTTTCTGTTATTATATACAATGTATTCCTGATTCTGCTTGTTTCACTCAGCATCAGTTTGTGCAAATCATTTCAAACCTTTCTAAAAATCAGCTTGTTCATCATTTTCTACAGTATAATAATATTCTATTACCTTCACATACTACAACTTGTTAGACATTCCCCATTTAGGGACATATACTCATTTTCCAGTTCTTTGCTACTACAAAAAGAACTGCTACAAATATTTTTGCACAGCTGGGTTCTTTTCCCTCCTTTATAATTTCCTTAGGATATAAACCCAGTAGTGAATGGTACTGCTAAAAGGATATGCACAGTTTTATAGCCCTTTGGGCACTGTTTCAAATAGCTCTTCAGAGTGATTGGACTATTTCACAACTCCACCAACAATGCACTAGTGCCCTAGTTTTCCTACATCCCCTTCAGTTATAGACCAGGACGCTGAATCTAGTTTAGCATGGTTCCATATGATTGATTTAATCTTACAACAAGTAATGGTTTACTAATGATATAATGATTGCTTTATACTCCGTGTGGAGGATATAAACTAGAAGCCAACTAGGTTGATTCAGGGAGATTCAGAAGCCAGAGAAGAGAGGTAAGAGCTCAAGCTCTCAGAACCAAGGAGAGAGACAGGCCCCTAAGAAAGCTAACTGGGACTCAGGAAAGGAAACAAGACTTTAAAAGAGATAATAAAGGATTTGGACTTTAACCCCTGGCTGTTCTTGTGGTGATTACTGAACTGAAACAAAGTCTGCTTCCAGAGACCCCAAGAAAACCAGAGAACATTACATTTTGGCGTCCAAACGTGGGGCTGACGTTATCCTGAGTTCAGTGGAAAAGCCTCCCTGATCCAGAAATTAGAGTGAGTACAAGAAGGAAACTTTGTAAAGGGCTAATTCAGTTAAAATGGGACAAATGTTTAGAAAGGAGATTTCTCCACCACAAGGAAAATTTGTCGAAAGCTTGGTTAAACTTATTAAAAAACAAGGTTTTATTGTAACTTGGGAGCAGATCATTGAACTTTTAGAAACAGTACAATACACATCTCCTTGGTTCTCTAAGGAAAAAAGAATTAGATCTAGAGGAGTAGAAATTAGTAGGAGAGCAACTATGTTAATACTACAATAATAATGGACTTGACTCAATTTCCAAAGCAATACTTTATACATATAACTTAATATAACTGGCTTTAGGAAATTATATAAGTTATAGAATAAGGAAAAAGAAGAAAGAACAGGAGAGGGAGGATCTAGAAAAATTAGGTGAAAAGGATAAAGAATTAGATAAGAATGGAGTTAAGTACAATTCTGAGTGTGGTGCTTCATAGCAGGAGAAATTAGGGCATTCTCCATCCCCTGACCTACTTCCCTCAATTAACCCTTCATGGATGGAGGGAAAAGGAGGAGGGGGAGAGGCAGTAACACAATCATCACCACCTATGAAGCAGCCTATGACAAGATTATAAAAGGTACTGGTTAAGGCAAGAAAAGGATAGCATATATCTGATTTAATAAATGCATACTCTGTGATTGAAGAGCTTGACTTTTCAGGTCAACAAAGGAGAAGATACACTCCTTTTGATCTGGAAAAAATTAAGGATTTGAAAAAAGCTTGCACTCTTTATGGGGCAACATCATCTTATGTTAAGATGTTACTAGAGAATTTGGCTTATGAAATCTTAACCCCTAGTGATTGGAAATCTATAGCAAGGACATGTTTAGAACCTGAACAAAACTTGTTGTGGCTTTTGGAGTATAGTGAATTATGCAGGATACAAGACCAACGCAATAAGCAAACTGGAGTTAACATACAAATCACCTTTGACCAACTAGCAGGTAAAGATTAGTACACAGACAATTCAGCATAGATTAATTACATCATAGCAGCATATGAGCAAATTGTTACTGCTGCAATAAAAGCATGGGGTTCCCTCCCAGGAAAAAATCGAGGGGAAGTCTTCACAAAAATAGAGCAAGGTCCCAATAAATTCTTTGCTGATTTTATGGGACATTTGCAAATAGCTGTCAAAAGAACCATTGGAGAAAATGCAGCTACAAGAATTATAACAAGACAACTGGCTAAGGAAAATGCTAATAAGGTTTGTAGAAGAATTATATGGGGACTACACAAAGATGCTCCTTTAGAGGAGATCATAAGAAACTGTGCCACAGTGAGCACAAATGCTTATTATACTCAGACTATGATGGACATGGGAAGACAGGGTCCCTCTTGGCAAGGGACTTCTAGATGCTTTCAGTTTGGAAAAATAGGACATCTGAGAGCCCAATGTAAGAATAGCAATAGAGTGAAAAAACAGGGTGAGAGAAGAACATCCAAAACCCTATGTCGTAAATGCAACCGAGGCTTCCACTGGGCCTCAGAATGTAGATTGACCCAGGGAAACAAGGGGCAGGGCCCAACTCCAAAACCTCAAACAAAAAACAGGTGGGGCATGATGGCAATAGAGGCTACATCCAGAGAATCTTTAGAAGTTCAGGACTCTGATATGATCAATCAGCAGAGAAGCAATCTGATAGAAGAAAGGGATTACATGATCAATCAGCCAAAAAGCAATTATATGGAAGAAAGGGATTACAATTGAGGAGAATATAGGCTTTTTTAACCCAACAGAAGGGCAGTGTCCAGTGCAAACAGCTCCAATGGAATTGTCACGTGATGAGGAGAGAAAGTGATAAAAAGAAGGGATTAGATAGGTTAACTGCTTGAGAGAAAGGGTTTGCTTGTATTTCTACAGATGGAGAAGGAAACAGATGGGTGGCAACGAGCATCTGGAGAGAGATAGAAACAGAGGAAAAACCTCAAAATAAAGGAGAAGACCTAAGAAATATCTGACACTGAAAGAGCATGGCTGATAATGAGACTGTTACAAAACTTCAAAACCAGCAGGAATCATTGGATTCTCTGAGACATGATAAAACTGATGCAGGACTTCAAAATAAATCTGCAGGAATCACTGGATTCCCTAACATATGATAAGACTATTGCAGGATTTCATAACTTGCAGGAATCATTGGATTCCCAAGACACATGAAGTAATGGATAGTAGATTCCTTTTGGACTATTTCTAGGACTTATGGACAGGTATAAGTTGATTCATGTTATTTGTCACATCACTACTAGCCTATGTTATTATGTGCTTATATAATTTATGTAATCATGTCTAATACCTCCCATATTAATGGATTATACCTGTTTCAAGTGAGACCCTTCAGAAATCTGCTAATCTGATTTGATTCCCCCCTCCCTTTCCTGAGACATCAGGGAGGACATGATCACCTCCTTTTATGGTGTTTTTACCCCTTTTTTGAGCAGTTTGGGAAGGCATGATCATCTCCTTTTTGGGGGTTTTCACCAACTTGAGAAGTCAGGGAGAGTGACCACCTATGTTCTAAAAACAAAAGAAAGCAGGAGATGTTATGGGCCAGAACTCTGAACTTGAAACAAATTTTCAAGTCAGTGGACTATGATAGATGCTAAGGTGCTAAGTCAGTGGAAATGATAGATACAATGGTTATCTAGTTTAGCATGGTTCAGTATGATTGATTTAATCCTACAACAAATAATAGTTTCCTAATGACATAATTGGTTTATACTCAGTATAAAATATATAAGCTAGAAGCCTCACTTATGTTGATTCAGGGAGATTCAGAAGCCAGAGAAGACAGGCAGGAGCTCTTGGAACCAAGGAAAGAGATAGGCCCTCTAAGAAAGCTAATTGGGACCCGGGAAAGGAGACAAGACTTTGAAAGAGATAATAAAGGATTTGGACTTTGACCCCTGGCTGTTCTTGTGGTGATTACTGAACTGAAACGAAGGCTGCTTCCAGAGATCCCAAGAAAACTGAAAAGGGAACACTACAGCCTTCCATATCTTAGCAAAACTGAGAAGTTTGAGGTGGTTCTTTAGAGTTGCTTTAATTTGCATTTCTCTAATCAATAGTGATTTAGAGCACTTTTTCATATGATTATAGATGGCTTGCATTTTGTCATCTGAAAATTGTTTGACTTGTTGACATATTATTTGACTATTTATCAATTGGGGAATGATTGTATTCTTATAAATTTGACACAATTCTTTATATATTTTAGAAATGAGACCTTTATCAGAAACACTGCCTGTAAAATTTTTTCCCAGCTTTGTACTTCCCTTTTATGCTCATTTTTTTTTTGGTTTTGTTTGAGCAAAAACTTTTTAACTTAACATAATCAAAGTTATTCATTTTGTCTTTCACAATGTTTTCTAGGTTTTTTTGGGGGGGTCATAAATTCCTCCCTTCTCCAAAGATCTGATAGGTAAATTATCCCTTGCTCTCCTAATTTGCTCATGGTATCACACTTTATGCCAAAATCATTTACTCATTTTGACCTTATTTTGGTATGGGCTGTGAGATATAAGTATATGTCAAGTTTCTGATATATTATTTTCCAGTTTTCCCACCAATTTTTGTCAAATAGTGAATTCTTATCACAGAAGTTGGAGTTTAGGGATTTATCAAATACTAGATTACTGTAGGCCTTAATTATAGAATGATCCACCATTCTATTTCTTAGCCAATATCAAATGGTTTTGATGACTGCTGCTTTATAATATAGTTTTAGATCTGATACTGCTAAGCCACAATCCTTTGTATTTTTTTTCATTAATTCCTGTGATATTTTTGACCTTTTATTCTTCCAGATGAATTTTATTATTATTTTTCTAGTTCTGTAAAATAATTTTTGGCAGTTTGACTGGTATAATACTGAACAAGTAGATCAATTTAGTCAGAATTGTCATTTTTATTATATTAAGTCATCCTAGCCATGAACAATTGATATTTTTCCAATTATTTAGATATGACTTTATTTGTGTGAGAAGTGTTTTGTGTGGGTTTTTAATTTGTTCCTGAGGTTGTCTTGGCAGGTTGACCCACAAATGTTTTATTTTGTCTAGTTATTTTAAATGGAATGTCTCTTTCTATCTCTTGCTGCTGGGCTTTGTCAGTAATATATAGAAATGCTGATGATTTGTTTGAGTTTATTTTATATCCTGTAACTTTGCTAAAGCTGTTAATTGTTTTGAGTAGATTTTTGAATGATTTTCTAGGATTCTCTGAGTATATTGTCACATCATCTGCAAAAAGTGATAGCTTTATTTCCTCATTGTCTGTTCCAGTTCCTTTGATTTCTTTTTTGTTTTCTTTTGCTAAAGCCAATATTTCTAGTACAATATTGAATGATAGTGGTGATGGACATCCTTGTTTCACAGCTTGTTTCATTCATTAAGAATGCATCCAGCTTCTCTTTGTTATAAATAATGCTTGCTGTTGATTTTATTTATTTCTTCTTATTTATGGAAATAAATCCCTATACTCTCTGGTGTTTTTAATAGGAATGGGTGCTACATTTTGTCAAAAGCTTTTTCTGAATCTATTGAGATTATAATATGATTTCTGTTGGTTTTGTTGTTGATATGGTTGATTATGGTAATAGTTTTCCTCATATTTATTGAATCAGCCCTACATTCCTGGTATAAATCCTATGTGATGATAACATGTTATCCTGCTGAGAAGTTTCTGTTATCTCTTTTCTATTTATTTAAAATTTTTGTATCAATATTCTTAGGGAGATTAGTCTATTATTTTCTTTCTCTATTTTGGCTCTTCCTGGTTTAGGTATCAGTCCCATATTGTGTCATAGAAGGAATTTGCAGGACTCCTTTGGTAGAATTCACTTGTGAATCCATCTGGCTATTGTTTCTTAGGGAATTCACTGTAAGCTTGTTCAATTTCTTTTTCTAAAATGGGACTATTTGAGTAATTTATTTCCTCTGCTATTATTTTAGGCAATTTATATTTTTGTAAATATTCATCCATTTCAATTAGATTGTCAGATTTGCTGGCATATACTTGGGCAAGATCATTCCTAATTATTACTTTAATTTCTTTTTTATTTGTGTTTAAGTTCTCTCTTTTAATTTTTGATGTTGATGATTTGTTTTTTTTCTTTTCTTTTTCTAATCAAATCAATGAAATATTTTTTTCATAAAACCAACTCAATTTTATTAATTAGTTCAATAGTTTTCTTAATTTCAATTTTATTCATCTCTCCTTTTGAGTTTCAGAATTTCTAATTTAGTATTTAATTTGGGAGTAATTTCTTCTTTTTTCTAGCTTTTTTAGTTGCATGTTCAATTCATTGATTTTCTCTTTCTCTAGTTTATTCATGTAGCTATTTAGAGATATAAATTTTCCCCTAAGAACTTCTTTGACTGCATCCCATTGATTTTGGTAGGTTGTTTCATTATTGTCATTCTCTTGCTTGAAATTATGGATTGTATCTGTAATTTGTTGTAGAAATCTAATTTCTTTAGAATTAGATTATTTAATTCCCAATGGCAAGTATTATTTTAAATTCTGGTTTTGTGTTCCTTGCATTTAGTTAATTGCAATGCTATTATTATTATTATCATTTATTTTATTATAAACACAGGAATGTTTAATAAATGCTTGCTGACTTGCTAACTTGAAGAGTGAATTCGACAAAAAGCATATTAAAGAAAGAAAACTGTTGAAGCTTTTGTAATTGACTCAGACAAAAGTTGATGAGTGCCTGAACTAAAGTAGTGCTTATATGAGTGGAGAAAAGGGTCAGAGAGTATTTGTAAAGTTAGAGATAACGTTATCTTGAGTTGTTAGTTGATTGGATAAATTGATTAAGGGAGAATAAGCAGCCAAAGATGATATTAAAATTAAGAATCTCAGTGACTGGAAAAAGATAATAACCAAGAAAGGAAATTTAGGAAAAGAGGAACATTTAGAGGGGGTTGATGAGCTTGAGATGACTACAAGACATCCAATTTGAAATGTTGAATATGAAGTTGTGGTGCTGAACTGAATATGAAGTTCATAAGACAGACTTGGACCAGAATTATAGATCTTGGCATCATCTGATTAAAAATGATAATTGAACTCAGGAGAGTTAATGAGGTTGCCTAGGAAGAGAATATTTAGAAAGGAAAGAAGGCCTGAGGTCACAATAACATGAAAGGAATAGGACATGGTTTAGAATCTAACAAAGGAGAAAAAAAGAAAATAGGCAGATAAATAGAAGAAAAATAGAGAAATGGGACTTCAATGCAAGAAGTCCCATCTAGCATATACTTATAGTCATTGAGAAATCCAGTGAGATTACTGTAAGTACAGTACAGTAAGTAACTTCCATCTTAGAACTGCACAAAAGATGAGCTGGAAGTCTTACCAGCAAAGCCAGAAACAGAACATTGTAGTTTCCCAAGCATAACAAGAAATAGCCAGAGAAAGATACAGTCTGCAAAGTTCCCTGTTTAGAGGGGCAAAAATGGAGGATTCTTTTAAGAAAGACCTGGGTGATGAGAAAATTCAAAAATGAGAACCTCAGAAGATACTCAGAAAGGCAATTGTCAAGGACCAGTATGGTGTCAAACAAACCAGAAAGGTATTTCGGTGTTCAGATAAAGACAATACTGTCCCAAGGGATCTATGGTCCCTATCATTCAATGATGAGGCACTAGAGAGGGCTTAAACATCAGAACCTTGAACCTCAGATATCTATGGGATCTGAACACCAGAAAATAGAAGTCAGTGTAAGAAATCTGGAGATTCATAGTGAAACTAAGCAGTAGCTCCACCCAACAGCCAAGTAGAGAGTAGATGCTGACCTTGGCACAAAGCCATTATTCAGGAACTACAACTAAAGGGATGAGTAAATCAAACACTATCCACTTTCAAAAATAATTGCATCACTTACTCCATAAAAACTGTAAATAAAGACATAAAGAAAAAATGAAAATCCCACAAGGACTACATGAATACCTAGAAGAAATGAAGGAAAAGATTTTAAAAATGAAATCAATGCTCTTTTATTTTAATATATCTAAATTTCTTAACAAAAAAACCAGAAAAACATAATAAATTGGGGTGCACTTAAAATACTAGAAAGTTAGCAAATTTTAAAACCTCAAAAAATATAAAAATTTCCTGAAAATCATAGGAGAAATTAACAAAATAAAAACAAAAAAGCCCATTAAATTTTTACATGAAATTAGGAGATTTAAACAAAAATAAATGTTAGCCTATTTGAACATAAAGATAGAGGAAAACTAAACAACTGGCAGTAAAAAGATCCCCAAAACCCAAAAATTTGCAATAAATGAAGAAGAAATAAATAATAATATTTTAAACCATTTTGTTCAACTACATGGTAACAAACCCCCAAACTTTAATTAGATAAGTCAATATATTGTTTAAATTTTCTATTTCATGTTCTATTCATTTGAGATTTAGTTTTTGTCTTTTTCCTCAATCAAGTTAGGTAATGGTTTATATAGAACTATAATACATTATTATCATATATAATATATTATTATTGATTATTATATATTACATTAATATGTTATATAATATGTGTATATTTGTGTATGTGAATTTTTATGTATATATACATACATATACATATATACATATGTATATATGTCTCTGTGTCTATATGTATCTGTGTATATATTTATATGCATATATATATATATACACACACACACACACATATATATATATATATATGTGTGTGTGTGTGTGTGTGTGTGTGTAAACAATTGGAGTTAAATGATTTGCCCAAGATCACACAGATAGCAAGTATCTAAGGCTAAATTTAAACACATGTTGTACTAACTCCAGGCCCAGCACTCCATCTACCATGCTACCTAACTTCCCTGTAATCAAAGTTCTTAAGAAAAGAGTTTGAAGGAGAATAAGTAGTTTAAAAAAAGTGGTAAGTCTTCCCCAAGAAATGAAATCCCTAAAAGCCAGAACAGATTAAAAAAAAAATCAATGACTATATGAAATACTAAATTACATATAAATATGTTATATATATCAATACAATTATATGAATTGTATATCATGTTATATCTACATATAATTATATGAATTGTATGCAATATATTATCTAAATGTATAATTGCATGAATTCTTTATATTACATCTAGTTAAAATTACATCAATTTTACCTGATAGATTCTATATATATATTAGAATAAAAATTTTAAATAGAAAAAAATGTAAAATATAAAATAGCTGCTATTGAAAACAAAACAAAACAAAAAGACCTAAAAAGTCAAGATAGATATTTAAGAATACTTGGAGTCATAAAGTTCATTTGTGGATCCTGATAAGTACACTAACAAATATTTTAAACCTTTTATAGTTATTTTTAAAAGAAAAATTCCTTGCTGTTTCTTCCTACTTCATTTTCTTGGTATTGTTTTTGTTGTTGTTCAGTTGTTTCAGTTTTAGTCATATCTGTTTCTATGATCTCATCTGGGTTTTCTTGACAAAGATAATGGAGTGGTTTGGCATTTCCTTCTCCCACTCATTTTACAAAAGAGGAACTGAGGCAAATAGGATTTAAGCAACACAGCTCATAAGTGTCTGAGGACTGATTTGAACTAATCAAGAAAATCTTCTCGACTCCATACCTACCTAGCACTTTCTCCACTATGCCACATAGTTGCCCTTCTTGGTATTACATAGAAATACTATTTTGTGTGGATGCATTTTGTATCCTGAAACTTTGCTCAAGTTAATAATTGTTGCAATTAATTTAATTTGACTTCCTGGAGGTCTCTAAGTACATAACTGTATCAGCTTTATCCCCATTATGTCTATACATAATGCTGCTGGATCTTGATTTTAGATACATACTATTTACCATGTTAAAGCGGTCAATTTATTCCTGTGTTTTTTAGTGTTCATCAAAGAAATCAAAACTGAATAGATGCTTGTCATTTGTGGAATTGTTGAACAAGTTTCAGTGTGCTAACATAATGGAACATTTTACTGTAAGACATGAAGAAAAGTGTTTCAAAGATAACTGGGAAGAGTTTTATGAACTAATAAAGAGTAAAATGAGTAGTGCAAGGAAAAAACTTTTATCATAACATCAATATTGCAAAAAAAAAATGTAGAAAACCTATACCCCTGATCATGTAAATTAATAAGTCATGATTCCAGAAGACCAATAGACAACTCTGCCCATCTCATGGCAGGAAGATGATGGACTAGTATGCAGAATGAGACTTTTTTTTGATATGGCTAATGTGGAAATGTGTTTGATTTGACTATGTTTATATTATATGAGGACTGTTAATGTCATCATTGTCAATGTTATTGTCATTTTCTTCTCTTTCTTTTTCTTCCTCTTCTTCTGGGTGAGAAGGGCAGATAGACAAAATGAATGCTTAATAATTAAAGTTATGTTAGAAATTAGTAATTGGATTTATTAAAAACTATGATTTTTTTTTGAAAAGGGGGGAAACAAGAAAGGACAAGAGAAGAAAGGAAGCTTGGAATAACTCCTGTGAAGATATAATAGAGGATAAATTTAGTTCTTTGATAACTTTTAAACTCTCATATAAATATAAATGTTATTACATTGAGTGAAAATAATTTTTGAAGATAATTTTGACATTGCTTCTTAATTATGTTGCTTTCCTACTGATGGAGATTTTGTGTCTAAGATAGTGGATAGTAAGGCACTGATTGGCTGAAGTCAGATGTCCACTGGCCTGTAACAATCCCAGTCCTTTACCTCCTCTCCAAGTTTGTTGCTCTAGAGTTACCTGACTTTTCAATATGGGAATTAAATTCTTTTGTGCTTAATTATATACATAATATTCCAGAAAAACAGATCCACCTTTAGTGTTAAGGGAAAGGGATGTTCAGAAAGAGAAGATTATGACAGAGGGTGGAAGTTCCAGGATCAAAAGGACCTAGGTATTGGGGGAAGTTCAGCATGAGACCACCATTAAAGTATGGTGGCAAAATCCAGAAAAATTAGAAGCATATACAGGAGGGCACTAAATGATATCATTATAGATGATCTGTATATGCTCAGAAAGAGGAGACAAAGGAAAAGTATGTACTTGAATGGAATTCTGATTTAGCATGCCCCATGACTGTTGTACCTGGAAAATGGGGACATTATAAATGTAATTGGCCAACAGAACCTTTGAGATAGGCTTATAAGAACGTTTTCAGGTTCAATATAAGAACATTTTCAGATCCATATCATACTCAAATTGAGACCTGGACTGACTGCAATCTGAATATGGTAAACAATAAGATAAGAAAAGACAAGTCAGCTAGCAGGAAGTAATTTCTATAGCATAACAGAAGTATAGGTTTGATAATCCTCTAAGGCCCCTTCTAGTCTTAACCCTATATAAAGTGTCCTATCCAATGAGAAGTCTGAAATAATAAGAGTAAGGAAACAGCTACAAAATAGACAATTAACTCTCATGGAATGACAAGACAAGAGACTTCATAAGAGATTTCAAACCATTCAAATATCATCTAGGTACTCAAAAATACCCAAATGTCATAGAATCACTGGTTTACAAAAAAATCTTTGAAAAGAGTCATTTTTCTTTTCTATATATACATGAAATTTTATATTATTATCAGTCAATTATAATATTTTTTGTCCATTCCCATACATACCATAAATGTATATACAAGCACTCAAAAATGCACTCAGTAACTCAGTAACATATTTTGAGAATGTAAATTTGATAAAATGAGGACCCTTTGATAGAATTCGTTATGATCTCTACAATATATTATTTTCTTTTTATTAATTTTTAAACTAGCCAAAATCATTGTGAGGGTTTAATTAAAGACATAGCCCACTTGACAACTCTTCTAATAAATCAGTTGAAGTGGTTCAAGTAGCTCATTTTAATTGGAAGAAATGACACTGTTTAGACGAACAAATCATATAAACAATCTCACAGCGCTAATTGTTAGTGATGGGAAGCCCTAAAGAAAAGTGGTGATGGGTTTGACTAAGAATCCTTAAATTTGTTTACCTGATTGAAGGCTATTCCAAAATCAGTCTAGGGTTTTAAAAATAGTATAATAACTTCTATGGGTAAATAGATAAGTCACTGAACTTTAACATGTGGGAAATTGGTTTTAGGTATGATCCTCCAGGCATTTCTAAGAAGCACATCAATATATTAGAATGAGCTAAATAATATAACTATAGTACTCAAGGGTGAGTCTGTGCTACCAAATAATGAAATTATTGTTTGGCTAATATTTTCAAGCAAAAAGAGTCAGAAAGAGGTTCAACATTCCATTTTTTTAGGGAGGTAACTCATGCTAAAGCTGCTTTAATTGGTTAATGTAGACTGGATCAGTGAGCACAGGTAAAAAAAAAAATTACATGAGAGCCAAGAAAAATGAATAAAGGCAAATTAGATACTAAAGAAAAATATAATAGCAGAAAAAAATGGAAAAATAGAAGTTTTGGAGAAAAGGGAAGAATATGGGAATGGAAGATGTACTCTACAACTTTTTCCCCCTTTTTATGAGGACCTGCTATTTCCATTGTTTTAAGGAACTTTCAGAGAAGAAATACCCACTACAAATAAGATTAATAACTTTCATACTTTTTAGTCTAAGAAAGTTGTCTAGAAGTACCAAGAAATCAAATGACTTGTTTAGTTTTACACAGTCCATAAAACTTATACATTGGACAATAATGTAAGATTTCTAGAATATTTTTGTTTGAGATGATTTATGAACCATATCTACTATTAAATTATAGTTTCTTGGAAATATGGTCTAGTTTTTGCTTTTCTTTGAATCTGTAGTAATTAGTACCTAGTATACAGTAGGTATTCAATAAATGCTTATTGACTTGATTGATAATATGCCCTCATGTTTTATTGTTTAAGACACTTGTTAAGTCAAGGTTAACGGGCAATGTAGTCTCAATCCACATCACAATGCTTAACTTCAAAAATAAAAATAAAGGATATATTTGCTAGTAAAGATACTGAAAGATACTGTGTGTTCCCCACAAAGGGCCTTTATAAACCAATTCAAATAGTCCCCATCTATGAAGACATCTCCAAATTCCCCTACTGATGATGGCCAGAAAGTTGCTCAAACAACAATATTTGCTTTGCATGACTCAAATGCATTTATGATATATTATTATACATTATAGTTATGTGCTTTTTCTTTCTGCTAGTCTATAAAATAAATGAGCTTGAGGACCTTGTCTTTTCTAAATTTCTATCTTTCCCCAGTTGTGTGAGTGGGTTGGAACTGCTTCTGCTATAATAGGAAGTTTATTCAACCTGCTAAGGGTATCTACCTTGTTCTTTTGTTCATGGATACAAAAGAAGCATATGAGTCATTCACCCTATTCCAGCAGTACCACCAGCAGACAAGAAGTGGAACTATGCAAAGGAACTGTGGGAGATGGAACTAATAGCAAGAGTAGGACATAGGAAACGTGTCAGTCATGGCTATGAGATTTTAGTGAGGAAGGGGAGATATAATGCAAGGCAGATAGCATTAAAATTGTCAGCTTTCCACACCTTGGAGCATGAATTTGAAGGAAATTGTTCTCTTTTCTACCAATTCATGAGTATGTGAGAGATGTTATTCATTAGTATTTAGAATCCTGTAGGTATTTGCATAACTTTCTAATTATTTACTTTGCTATTTTATTCTAATTAAATATTCTGCTATTTGATGTTATGGTCATTTTTAGCACAGGGTAGGGGTATAGAGTATGATTTGAATCCTGTATCTCCCTACCTCACAATGAAATCAAATAATGTGGGATGAATCTCTAAAGGAAATAGTAATTAATTAAATATCAGTACATATACACTCATCCATACACACAAGTGTGTGTATATATTTATATCTATCTATATGTGTGTATATATGTATGTATGTACATATACACATACTTAATCTCTACTCACACTGTAGAACAGTATAAAAGGCATGAAGAATATGGCATGAAGACACATTGTAAATTTGCTGTGTACTTTGATGGATATGTGGTTTCATTAACATAGGAAAACCTTCCAACAGCTCAGCTCACACCCCATCCATGGATTCTCATCCACAGAGACTTATTCATATTTTCCTCTAAATCTGCTGCAGGAAGACAACCCAAGCTACTACAGACATCCGTCTTGCTTTTTTCAATTCACTGATATCAAGGAAGAATATGCGTTATTCATCTGTCCTTCTCTCTTGTTACATGATTAGCCCATTCCCAGTGCAGTTCTTTAATGCTGTCTTTTATATCACTTCTTTGTGTCTATTTCTTCATTAGCAATATTTTTCTACCTATTTAAACTCATCATGGATTTCTACATTGTTCTTTGATCGACTCACAATTTTTATCCTATTGAAATTATGCTCTTTCATGATTTATAGTCATATAATATCACTAAAAGGATACCAATATTGAAAAATGAATTTTGTTTCAGGGAGAAGCAAGAGAAGATTAAAAGCACTGTTCAGTTTCTCTGGGGTGATTCAGCTTGTTCTTTTGCTCCTATATACTTATGGGCTTGCAGTCATAAATTTGTTATTGCATTTATTTTCCCTCAATCAAACCACTCCTATGGAAATTGAGTAACCGTTAAGAATTATCTTTTGAAGGGATCTGCTGAAAGTTAAATTGTGATATTAACCCACCTCCAGGGTAAAGTCTAATTAATTCCTCTCCCACCATAATTCAGCTTAAATCAAGTTAGCAAACATTTAGCTAGCATGTATTTTATGTAAGGTGTAAAATAATTGCACCTGTCTTCAAACTAGTTTTCAATTTATTGGGGGAAGGGATTGAAAGGAAAGGAAACATTTTGCATTTTTACAAAAACAAGTATAATACAAGGAATAAGGTAGAGGCAAAGGAGAGATAAGACTAAGTGTTCTAGGGAAATATGAGAAAGGGCTTTGAATTGGGCAAAATCAGGGAAGATTTCACAGAAGAGTTGTCATTTGAACTGAGTCTTGAAGAGTCAGATATGGAAGGAGAACATTTCAGCATTCCAAGTATGAGAGCAATCTATGTGATGGCATGTGGAGGAAAAGCGAATGAAACAGGGGATAACTAATATATTGCCCAGGTTTCCTGGAAGGTAGAGTGGAGGAAGAAGAATGATGAGAAATCAAATCAGAAAGGTAGGTTGAGGACAGATTGAAAAGATACTTAAATTTCAGCTAAAGGAATTTTTCTTTTCTTTGCTCTAGTCTCCAGCAGTAGGGTAGCCCTGGAGACTTTGAAGCAGTGCAGTGACTTGTGCATTAGAAAGCTGATTTGGGTATATCTATAAAGGATGGATCATAAAGGGGAAAAAATGCAAATAGGGAGAAACCAGATAGGCCAGTACATAGATAGATCATAGGACATAGGACATAGATAAATCAATTGTCTTTATATCAATGTAATTTCTGTGTATGATAAGAATACATACAATATTAAATGAGAAGTAATACTGAAGGATTAGGAAAAAATTTGTATAGGAAAGGGCAATTGAACTAAACTAATATGATTAAGGCTTAAAAGATAGATTAAGGATGAGTGTGCAAAATATTTTAAGTTCCAAACAGAAAAATTTTTATTTGATTTCAGAGGTAGTGGAGAGTTCATGAAGTTCAAAAAGGACCTTAAAGGTCATCTTATTAAATCTCCTTATTTTATAGATAAGGAAAATGAAGCCCAAAGAGATGAAGTATTTACTCTATGTCACCAATTTGAATATAAGTTTTGGACTCTAAATTTATCCCTTTTCAGATTGTCCCATGATCTCTCCTCTCTTCAAGAAGGGAGTGTCGGAAGGCCCGGAGAGACTTACACGAACTGATGCTGAGTGAAATGAGCAGGACCAGGAGATCATTATATATTTCAACAACAATACTATATGATGACCAGTTCTGATGGACCTGGCCATCCTCAGCAAGGAGATCAACCAAATCATTTCCAATGGAGCAGTAATGAACTGAACCAGCTATGCCCAGAGAAAGAACTCTGGGAGATGACTAAAAACCATTACATTGAATTCCCAATCCCTATATTTATGCCCACCTGCATTTTTTATTTCCTTCACAAGCTAATTGTACAATATTTCAAAGTCTGATTCTTTTTGTACAGCAAAATAACGTTTTGTCATGTATACTTATTGTGTATCTAATTTATATTTTAATGTACTTAACATCTACTGGTCATCCTGCCATCTGGGGGAGGGGGTGGGGGGTAAGAGGTGAAAAATTGGAACAAGAGGTTTGGCAATTGTTAATGCTGTAAAGTTACCCATGAATATATCCTGTAAATAAAAGGCTATTAAATAAAAAAAAAAGAACTGAAAACCAAATTAAAAGTGACCATTGTCAGCCTCAAAAAAAAAAAAAAAAAAAAAAAAAGGGAGTGTCATGGTGAGATTTATGCTTTACACATGACAACCTGATAGATGAGAGAGGGAGAGACTTGAGACAGGAAAAATACTTTAGGAGGCATTCTAGGTGAGAGCTGATGAGGACCTGAACAAAGGCTGTCACTATGTGAGTATAGATAAGGGGAGCCTTATGAGAAATATCGCAGAAGTAAAATTTACATGACTTGGCAAGGGATGAGGTATATAGGGAGAACAACAATGAAGAATTGAATGACTCTGAGGTTATGATGGAAGTTGGAAGGATTATGATGGGTCTCATATACATATCATATAACATCATATCATATATGATATCATAACACAAATTATTTATGTAGTCCTATATACAAATTGTTATATATAAATTTTAGAAGGATAAGTATGTGCATAGATATATAAATAGAGAGAGAGAAAGAAAGACAGAAGGAAAGAAAAAGAAAAAAAAGAAATGATACATAGATATAGAGAGATAGATATAAGTATATTTAGTAATGTCCTATCTATAGCTATAGATAGATATATTTATAAATTCTATAAGTCATTTTATATGCATATGTGAACATTACTTTGATTCTTGTATCTTTTATGTTATTATATGCATATATGTAATATATGCTTTTGTCTAAGATACATATACATTTATATATACATTTATTTGTATCTCAGACAACAGCATATATGTTACATATATACAAACAATAACATTATACACATATATAAATGTGTATATATATGTATCACAATAGCATTAAAGATAACAGAATCAAAGTATCATTCCTTTTTAAGATAAAAGAGATTTGATTATGTTGGTAGAAAGGGAATTACTAAAAAAGGAAGAGATTGAAAATGATGGGGAAATGACTAATAAAATAATAAAGGTTTGTGTGTGGTGTGTGTGTGTGTTTGTGTGTGTTTGTGTGTGTAGGAGAAAGAATACCAGTAGTTTCATTATTACTTTCCTTCTACTGATCAATCTATCTAGATTTTTTTTTTCTTAAGGTGGACTAAAGCATATTTCCTAGGAAATATGGTATAATGGAAAGAGTGCTTAATGAGATTCAGGAAACTTGGGTTCTAGTTTTAGCTCTTTCTGAAACTAGTTGTGTGACTTTGATCAATAACTTATTCTCTCTTGGTCTGACTTTTTTCGTCTGTCAAATAAGGAGGCTATTCAACATAATTGCTAACATGGTGGATTCTATACAAGTCTAAGATAAATGGCAAATCCAAAAACTGACCAAGTATTTTCTAAATAAGAGAGAGGAGTTATTTTTCATAGGATCTTGATAATACCCAATATGAATTTCTGAATTTTAGTACATTCTGGGAAACAAATCTAATATTTGCTATTGATTTTATAGGTTAAGTTTGTATCATAATATATTGACATTGTACTTTTTATACAAGATTTGCTTCAGGGTGTAACTGCATTTAGCATTGACTAACAGGATAATAAAAACTATAGCAGAAACAGCTTTATGACCCTCCATTGACTTGTGTTTTACATTATATTATCTTATTGCAGACATCTGAATTAAAGGTTAACAAACACAATTTAATGGGTTGTCTGAAAGAATGTACAGTGCATGAATACATGCTTCTTGCAATGTTTATCAGTTATGATCTTCTACATGCATTATGATGTGGAGTTAAGACAAGATTGTAAATGGAGGATGGCTCTTGACTGACTCTTTTAAGAAATATGAAATAGAGCATTTTGTTAGACTTCCTCCAATTAAATGCATATCTACCATTAAAGCAATCTGTCATCATTTTAACAATGTCATTAACGTCTACAATATGTCTCACAGAGGCTTTGTTCTTCTTTCAAAATTAGTAGCACATGCATTTATATAGAAACTATGAAATACAAAAACAAATTTAGGAAACCTTCATATCTTAAGTTATGCAAACAGTTTTAATGGTTACAAAGGTGTTACTTTCTTTAAAAAGCAAATGCTCGAAAATACGCTAATGTGATAAAGCAAAAATCTTTCTCTCTCTAATGTCCACCAGGAAAGTAATTCCTAAATCATAAAAAAATCTAATAATCAATCCAATAATGTTTGCTGGAAGCTGTTGATTTGTTGAGGCAATTAAGTAAAAAGTGCATAGAGTGATGGGTCTGGAGTCTTCCTGGGTTCAAATCTAGCCTCAGACATTTATTAGCTGTGTGATGCTGGCCAAATTCTTTAACCTCATTTGCTTCAATTTCCTTACCTGTAAAATGAATTGGAGAAGGAATTGGTAGGTTCCTTAACTCTGTTTGCCTCAGATTCTTCATCTGTAAATTGATCTGAAAAGGAAAATGAAAAACTACTCGAATATCTTTTCCAAGATAATGCCAAATAAAGAATTGGACATGACTGAAAATGATTGAACAACAATAATTGGTTTATTAAGGATTGCATACCACATATATCTTAGAATCATAGATTTCCAGCTAGACCTTAAAAATATTCCAGTTTGAAACTGAGTGGATGCCCATCAATTGGAGAATGGGTAAATAAATTGTGGTATATGAATGTTATGGAATATTATTGTTCTGCAACAAATGACCCGCAGAATGATTTCAAAAAGGCCTGGGGAGACTTACATGAACTGATGCTGAGAGAAATGAGCAGGACCAGGAGATCATTATATACTTCAACAATATTATATGATGATCAATTCTGATGGATGTAGCTTTTTTCAACAATGAGATGAATCAAATCAGTTCCAATAATGCAGTAATGAATAGAACCAGCTACACCCAGCAAACGAACCACTACATGGAATTCCCAATCCCTCTATTTTTGTCCACCTGCATTTTTTATTTCCTTCACAGGTTAATTGTACATTATTTCAAAGTCTGATTCTTCTTGTGAAGCAAAATAACTGTTTGGATATGTATACATATATTGTATTTAACATATACTTTATCATATTTAATATGTATTGCTCTACCTGCCATCTGGGGGAGGGGGTGAGGGGAAGGAAGGGAAAAATTGAAACAAAAGGTTTTGCAATTGTCAGTGCTGAAAAATTACCCATGCATATATCTTGTAAATAAAAAGCTATAATTAAAAAAAAACTCAAAAGATAAAAAAAAAATTCCAGTTGAACTTTCCTATTTTGTCAACTACTTAGAACAAGAGAAATTAAGTGACTTTACCAGGGTTGACGACAGATATTCTATTATCTTTATAAAACTGAATGACCTGTTAAATTTTTGCTATAATTATTTTCTCCTTGATTATCAAAATAGTTTTTTAATTCATTAAAAAATTTTAAGTCCTGTAAAAAATAGGTAAACGATTTGGTCATCAAAAATGAGATAGATATTTCCTTGTCTATATTTTCAAACACAACTTTTGTTGTCAGTGTTATTGCTTGTTGTTATTATGGGCATAGTAAGGCATGTAAATATATATACATATATATATTTTCTATATGTTCTAGTTTGTAATGACTACAAGAGAAGGTATTAGTCTTGGATATTTTTTATTTTAATTTTTTAGTTTTTGTTTCTTTTGATAAGAGTGGATTTTTTTCCCCCAAGAGGGAATTGTATTCTTTAAACTGCTTGTTCACAGAGAGCATATATGATTCTCTAAATAAAAAAACCTTGGAGAGCAGTTTATTTGGATTCTCTCAGCTAAATTCTTCCAAATTTTAAAAGAGGTTTTCCCTATACTAAGCTTTAAACAATGGAAATTTTAAAATTCCCTCTTTGCTAATTAGATTATAAATAAAACATTATAATGAAATGTGATGCAATTTGACTAGAAAAAACGGCACCTAAGAGTTTCCTAGAGTTAGAAAAGATTGTGTAGTCAATCCATCTTTGAGGAGAAAAACAGCAGACTTGTTTCTCTTCTTACGGTCATTAAAGAAATACAGAAGAAATGTCAGCCACTTCAATTTAGAATCAGGGTAAGCATCTGCAAAGACCAAGTTTGGGCTGCCTATTTGGTGGATCTTTTTAAAGTACACTGATATATTTGTGGCAGGTTTTCCCCCAAAGGGTTACTCATCCTCAACTCATGCACAATCAATTATCTTCACCTCATTCCAGCCACAAAATACCCCCCTTTTTCTAAAAATAACCAACTTGGCAAAGAGCAACATTTCTTTACAATGGTGAGTTGACAGTACATTATACCAAATTGAGTTAATTGTGTCTGGTTCCTTCATGTCACATATCCTGACACATCAAATTCATGTAAAGCAGCATGTATGTGTCAAATTGAATCATCACTGGGAGAAAAATATGGTACATACCACCATGGGTGTTACCCTGGTGAAAGTGTTTATAGATGAACAAATTTAAGTGTTGTCTTTTGCTTTTTCATTTATCAATTTCCTCCTATACAATAGAATTAACATTTATTAAGCTCCTACTATATACCAGGCACTGTGCTAAGCAGCAGGGAAACAAAAAAAATAAGGAAGTTTCTATCTTCAAGGGGTTTTCAATCTACTGGGGAAAGACAACATGCAGAAGCTGCAAAATGACAGGAGATAGGAGAGAACATACCCAAAGCAGGGAAATAACACTGGTAGAGCTGAATCCAAGCAATATTGCTGGTGGGAAATGAAGAATTATCTGAATGTATGATCCCTATCGAAATGGGGCATTGGAGAAGAATGTTTTGCTGTCCACTTTGGTCTTTCTAATTCTAAGGATAGAAGTAACTGAGAGAACTTAAAAGACATTAAGTATCTAGACTGATGATACCTCAGTGATCATGAGTTTCTTTATAGTTAGTTTTTTAAGTGGAGAGAGAATGGAAGTAAGGACATGGTAATGAAGGGGTAAAATCCAAGTAGTGCAAATGCTAGGAAATGAAGAGTGCCATCTGCAAGACTATATTATAGATGATCCATTTGCTAGTCTTATGTTCTTTGCCTTGTTTCAGTGGACCTGATGAAGAAAAGGGTATAAAATGGGCCAATAACTTTGTCAAACTTTGTTGTTATTTTCCAATAACAAATCAATGAAGATTCTATTTCTGTATCCTAAACACAACATTTTATATTGTGGCCTTGGCAAAGGGTATAGGAAAATAATTTAACTTTCATTAACTATAGGAGGAAATTGCTTAGGCAACCTGCCTAAAAATTATAATAGCTCATATTTACATTTAGAATTTAAGGTTTATAAAGTATGTTATCTACATTTCCTCATTTGATCTTCACAACAGTCCTGTGAAGGATGTCTTATTTTTATCCCCATTTTAAGATAGGAAGATTGAGACCCAGATATATTAACTGATTTGCCTAGAGTCATATATTAAGTAAATATCTGTATCAGTATTTAAACTTAGAACTTTAGACTCATTTTTTCTATGCACTAAATAACCCTGTTTCTTTGTTTAAATTAGATTTGTTTAAATTTTAAGATGATAATTTAGACACTTACTTGTTTTATTACAGGGAGATAATCACTTCATCTCCCTTTACCTCAGTTTCCTCATGTGTAAAGTGGTGGGAAAAACTTGATTATCTCTATGGTCCTTCCAGATCTAAATCTATATAAGTCACAGGAATTTAGTGGTGAGAAGTGATGAGTTAGGAGGTTTGAGTATTCCAATAGATATCATTATAAATATTCAAGTCTCTAAGTTTATGGCACAAATTAAGTTGTGTAGAAAAACTATGACCTCAGTATTGAATTCCTTGAGAAAGGAAGAAGAATGATATGGACACCAGTTTAAAAAAAAACCTTCACAAGAATATTAATATGGTGATATAGACAGATGGAATTAATTAAAAGAATTTAATGTTTAATGGTAAGAGATGAAAGGTCTGGAAGCTATAGTAAGGAGAAAGTAGCTCTTCTCTTCCTAGTCTAGTATGTCAGGGTCCATTAGAGAAGGTGCCAACAAACAATCTACAAAAAGGTTGACCAGAGGACTGAGTTTTTTTTGTCAAGTTTGTGTGGTCTATGACGGCATAAGAAGATGAAAAGAGTAGGAGAGAAAGAGGAATAGGATCAAGAGAAATTTATTAATGATAGAAAATGAGTTCTAGACTATATAGTGAAAGGGCAAGGAAAAGCTATATGGAGAGGAGAAAAGGATCAAATGCATCTAGATAAGAGAACAAGAATTTATGATTGGGGATGGGAAGCAATAATTTGTTAGACATGAGATAAGGAAAATGCCATCTGATTGAGGATACTACCCTAAAGAGTCCTGGGATAAAAAGGATCAATTTTTCTCTCAAATGCCAGTAGAGAAAAAGGATGGGTTAGCAGAGACATTGGACTGGTATGTTGGTTGATAAGGGATAAATTCTAGGGCCATGACTGTTAGGAGAGGAAAATGAGTAAATTGAATGATACTGAATGATAACAGTGGGAGTTGAGTGACTGAATATCATAATAAGAGATTAGCTCTTAGATTGAGAATAAAAAAAGAGGACAAAATTCACACTAGTGGTTGGGTCCATAGAAGCTTTACTAGGCTAACAACCAATGCTAGCTTCCTTGTTTCATCACAAGAAGGCAGGGATGGCCCATAGTCATTATGGGGGAATAATTATGATACATCAAAGAAGGGAATTAAATTTTCTCCATTTTCCTCATTTGGAGTAACAACTGTGTTTTCAGCCTCCAGGCATAAGGACTAAAGAAATGATGGGTTAGAAGGAACCCATTTTCTCCAATATAAAAGACAGATATTTTTGATTTCTAAAGAGTTCAACATTATATATGTGATATTTGGTCCTAACAAAAGAGGATGCTTAAATTTGCTTCAAAAAGGAAACATCTACATTTTAATTAAAAGATTTTCACTCCTAAGAACCCGCACGTGCAAAAATGTTTGTAGCAGCCCTTTTTGTAGTGACAAGAAACTGGAAAATGAATGGATATCCATCAGTTGGAGAATAGCTGAATAAATTATGGTATATGAATGTTATATTATTGTTCTATAAGAAACAATCAGCAGGATGATTTCAGAGAGGCCTGGAGAGACTTACATGAACTGATGCTAAGTGAAATGAGCAAAACCAAGAGATCATTATACACAGCAAAAAGATTATACAATGATCAATTCTGATGGACATGGCTTTTTCCAACAATGAGATGACTGAGGCCAGTTCCAGTGATCTTGTGATGAAGAGAGCCATCTGTACCCAGAGAGAGGATTGTGGGAACTGAGTGTGGACCACAACATAGCATTTTCACTCTTTTTGTTGTTGTTTGCTTGCTCTTTGTTTTCTTTCTCATTTTTTTCTTTTTGATTTGATTTTTCTTGTGCAGCAAGATAATTATATAAATATGTAAACATATATTAGATTTAACATATTTTAATACATTTAACATATATTGAATTTTGACATCTAAGGGAGGGGGTGGGGGAAGGAGGGGGAACTTTGGAACACAAGATTTTGTAAGGATCAATGTTGAAAAATTATCCATGCATATGTTTTGAAAATAAAAAGCTTTAATAAAAAATACTTTCACTCTCTTCCTTGGTATATAGGACTATAGACAGTATTGATATATTATATCACAGTGTGCAATATAGTACTACAAACTAATGAAAAACATAGTTATATAGATTAATTTTTAAAATGGAAATTTTAAAAATCTTGACCAGTCAAGATAAAAAAGTAGGAAGAAACAGTAAAGCTCAGCTCTTCCCTATAACTACTATAAGAGAGAGTTAGGAAAAGCAATAGACCAAATCTTGATTAAGAAGTATAACAACAACAATAAAAATCACAGTAAATCATTTTATTGAACTTGTTGGCATAAGAAGACAGAAAGATGTCTATGGACACTAAGGAAAAGGTATAGCCAGAAGACTTCCATGTGGATCTTCCACTGTAGAGACTAAGCTGGCTTCTGCTATGTATGAACTCCTGGTCAAGAAGAGGTCCAATAATATCGATAGAGGCCAATACTAAACAAAAAACTGCAACAGGAAGCAAATGGCAGTTCAATCACTTATATCTCAGATCTAGGTACCAGAACCAATATGAACTGAAGAGAAGACCTGAACTTAGGTTTGGAAGACCAGGGCAAAGAACAGCCAGAGGCTTGAATACAGGCTAGTATACAGTCCAGTCTATTGGGTAAACAGTTGGAACAGATGTATAGCAAGTGTGTGGTCGTAACTCTGGAGCAAAGGCATGAATTAAACTCTAACCCATACTAAAACCTTTAATGAAGTAACCAGGGAAGGAAACTCAGACCAAAATGTGTTCAGTGGCACATAACTTTAACTAAAAATAATTCAAAGGGCTTTGGGTGCAGTGAAATTTTGCAGGTCATCAACCTGATTGGGCCTTGAGATCTTTGAGTACTACAGCACTCATATTCAGAAAGTAATGTAGGGATCTAATACAAAACAAAGAAGTATCAATCAAAGTTCTGGCTTTCTCTCTGGAAGAATGAAGAGCCTCATATTAACACAAAGATCTAATACAGGAGGCAAGGCTGGAAGAATGAGTAAACAGAAGAAAGATTCCAAAGATAAATAGCTATTATAATGACAGGGATGTCCAAGATGCAAATTTATAAGAATAGAACACAATGATTCCAAAACATCTGCAAACAAATTCTCAAAGAAAAAAAAAAACACATATTGGACATAAGTTCAACTAGAATTCATGGAAAAAATGAAGTAAGAACTCAAAAAGAGGTAATTTGTCTATGATACAAGGAATATTAAAAACAAAATGAAGACTTTAAATATAGAAAAAATGATTTTTTGCTGATTTTAACATAGTTCAGAGAACCCTAGATTAAAATTCAATTAAAATTAATAATTAATAAATTTTCAGGACATAAAATAAATTCCCATAAATCATCAGCATTTTTGTATACCACCAGCAAAATCTAGCAAGAATAGAAAGGGAATTATACTTAAAATAATTAGATAATAAATTACTTGGGATTCTTCCATCCAAGAAAAACCAGGAACTACATAAATACAACTGTAAAAACACTGTATAAAAATACAGACCTAAATAATTAGAAAAAAATATTAACTACTCATGGATAGGCTAGGTCAATATAATAAAATGACAACACTAAATAAATTAATTTACTTAGTGCCTTATCTATTAACCTACAAAGAATTAATTTATAGAGTAAGAAAAGTAGCAAAATTTATTTGAAGGAACAAAAACTCATGAATCTTATGGGAAAAAATAGAAGAATAAAAAATTAAGAAGGAAGAAGACACCCCCCCCCATATCAGATTTCAAATTCTATACCACAGCAGGAATTATCACAATGACTTGGTACTGATTAAGAAATACAGGTTGATCAATGGAAAAGATTTGATGCATAACATATAGAAGCAAATGAATCTATTACTCTATACTCAGTAAAATCCAATACCCTGGCTACTTGAGGAAGAACTTGCTATTCAGGGAGAAAATTTGCTGGAAAACTAGAAAATAGTCTGGCTGAAAGTAAATATAGATAACATTTAATATCTTATGCCAAAACTGTGTCCAAAATTGACCCAAATATGTCCAAAAAGGACACATGACTTAGACATAAAGACTGTTTTAATAAACAAAGCAAAAAAGAAAAATAACTTTCAATGGACAGGTGAAAAGTTCATGACCAAACAATGAGTAAACAAGTATTATAGAAGTAAAATGAAAAAAATTGATTAAATAAAATTAAAAATATTTTGCTCCGAACAAAGCTAATATAACTAAAATTAGAAAGAGAGATAACTGGGGAAAATTCTTTGCAGTATTTTTTCTTTCATAAATATCTCATTTCCACAATATATTACATGGATTCAAATTTATAAAATAAGAACCTTTTCCCAACTGATAAATGTTCAAAGAATATGAAATGGCAGTTTTCAAAAGAAACACAAATTATCAAATGATCATATGGGAAAATGTTCAAATCACTGATATTAGAAAACTGCAAAGCAGTTAGTTCTATGATTTACCTCATATATATCAGATAAGCAAAACTGACCCCTCCCAAAAAAAGGAAAATCAAAAATACTGGTGGGACTGCAAGAAAAGACTATTTTGGTGGAGCTATGAATTTGTCCAACTTGAAAACAATTTAGAATTGTGCTCCCACAAGTTATAAAACTTTGCCTTAGCTATATCACTACAGACTCTATAGCTCACAGAAATCAAAGAGAATAAGGTCCTATATGTGCTAAAGTATTTCTAGTAGCTCTTTTTGTGATGATAAAGAAATGGAAACTAAAAGAATGCTCTTCAACTGAGCAATAGTTGTACAAATTATGACAAATGAAGGTAATGGAATACTAGTGCACTATAATGATGAAAGAGATAATTTCAGAGATACTTGGGAAGATTTGTATGAACTTATGCAGAGTAAAATTAGAAAAAATATATAATAACAATAACATTGTAAAGATAAACAACTTTGGAAGACTTAAAAACAAAGATAAACCTTGACTCTCTGGAGGACAGATGGTGAGATATGCTACCCACCTCCTGACAGAGAAATAATGAATTCAGTATGCAGATTGAGATAGTCTTTTTAGTAATAGCCAATGTATAAATTTGTTTTGTTTCACTATGCATTATATAGTTTTGACAATGGTTTTATTCCTTTCCCCCATCCTACCACCACCATAAAAGAATAAGAAAAGAAAATAATTTTTTGTTAGTTGAAAAATTAAATTAAAAAAGAAAATAGGACTAAGTGTACTGGTTATCTGAAATTGGAATACTAGACCTTATGATTTCTAGAAGTTAACTTCATTTTTATTTTTTCTATACTTCTGTTTAGATCTATATGTACAACTATTCTATTTGTGATGAAGTTAATTTTTCAAATTCACTTCTATTAAACCTATTTTTATTGTCAAATCCATCCACAAGAATTTATTAAGCCTCTACTATTTATCAAGAATTGTACTAAGCATAGAGAATAAAAAGAAAGGGAAAACAGTCTCTGACTTTGAAGAATTTACAATATATTGGGAGAGAGAATGCTCAAACACCTATGTACAGATGAAATTTATATAGCATAAACTGGACTCTATTCAGAGGGAGGACACTAGCATTAAAGGGGAAAAGGAAAGGTTTCTTATAAAAGAGTAGGATTTTATATGAAATTTGAAAAAATCAGGAGTAAAAGACAAGGAAGAAAACAGTTTGGGGCACTGGGGACACATAAAGAGACTCATAAAGTGGGAAATGTAGTGTCTTATTAGAAGAATGATATGAAGGCCACTTTTACTGGATCATAGAGAATGTGAAGGACAGTAAGATGTAAGAAGACTCAAAAGATAAGAAGGGAGCTAGATTACTAAATTAAGAGTTTAAAAACAATAAAATATGGTTTCCATTACATTAAAATACAATAAAGATTCTATTTTTATATTCATCATTTTTTAAGATAATAAAGTAGTTTTATCCATATTTTTAAAATTCATTTCATTATTAAATCAACATGTTCTGTATTTTGGAGAAGGTCCTCTCTGGCTCTTACTGGAAGAGCAGATTAATGTACAAAAGAGTCAGTTGCAGCATAGGGTCCATAAGTATTCCTTAGGCCTAGTCCCTAGTCTTTAATTACATTAAAGAGTACTGCTTTATAAGAAAAAAATATATAGTAAGAAATTTCAATTGTGTTATACTAGAGGGTAAGAATGCTAAACCTGAAGAGCACTGACTAAATTTTTTGCTCCATATACACTATTCCAATTAGGGTTAAACATGACAGTCAATACAAAGTGATTTATAGTCAACTTCAGATAATCAGTCCTATTGACTGACATGCCAAATGCCTGACAGCATGAGAGATTGTAGCCAATCCAGATTGCTATTTTTCTTGCAAGTTCAATTAAGCATCTTCATATTGATAATTAAAAATGGAATGGCATCTGAAATGCATCATATAAATAAAAGGTTTGAAAATGATACAAATCGAGAATTGTAAAAAGATTAGACTACTTCAGTGTGCTATCTTCTGTTCTTCAAAGGCTTCTATACTGGGAAAATCAAAAAATTTTGTATATCTCTATTATTACAAAGTATGAATGATTTCAGTGGCCATCATTGTATAAAAATTGTCACATTTTCATTCATAGAAATGGATCATTGGGTCAATTTTCTAATTTAGTAATTCACTTCATACATTATATCCATATACCATTATTTGATCACTAAGTTCTTAATTATCTGCCAAATATTTTGTTTCTAGCTTTCTGTTATCACAAAAAATATTGCTATGAACATTTTACAAGTAAGTTTTTATTTGTATTAATAATTTCCTTTGGTTATAGTGCCAGTCAGTGAATCTCTGAGGCAGAGTAGGAATGATTTATTAACTTTTTGTGGATAATTCCAAAGAGTTTTTCAGAATGGTTTACTAGTAATAAAAGTGGTGGGCTTTCCTTCTTATGATCATTCCAACAAGGAGTTAAGTTGAAGGGAATAAAACCCATTTTTGGGTTGTGGTTCTCTGATTACTCTTGTTATTTGTTTTCTGCTTCTCCAATTATTATTGATTTTTTTTATTTTTTCACAGCTATTGAAACTTTGTAATTCTGTTTTTTTTTTCAATTGTTCATAAACTTGCCAATTGGGGAACAATCTCTAATCTTATAAGTTGGTTTCAGTTCCCAGCAAATTTTAAATATTAGAAATTTTATTCTTTTGAACATATTTAATGATATATTTGGTTTTGCATTATCTTCATTCTCAATATTTTTCCTTCTCCTCCAAAATCTATGTCTTTATGAAAACGATTTTTAAAAAATATATATCAAAACTAAGAACTATCAACTGAGATCAACATTACCCACAAAGTTCCACAACCATAGTTCCCTCCCTGTAAAAGAAAAGGAAGTATAATCTGGTACTGTTCCTTTGTTTCTAAGCTTGGTCAATAAAATTTTACCACACTTCTTTTCACTTGTTTTGTCATTTGTTCCATTTAGATCATTGGCATCATTGATACCAAACATTATATAATGTTTTTCTGGCTCATTTATTCACTTTACCCCAGTTCATACTGTTCTTTATTCCTCATACTGACTATTTTTTCCCACATAGTGATATTCCATTATATTCATGCACCAAAACATGTTTAACTAATCCCCAATTTAGGAAAAAAAAAAACATTTCATTTCCAGTTTATATCACAGCTTGTTTTTAAAAAATCAGAAAGGTTTAAGGTAAAACATTTTTTCCAAAAATCAGGGATTCATTTAATGTTCTTTCTGTCATTACAGAACTATGTGATCTTGGTTCATTATTGCACCTCTATGGACTCCCATTACTTCACATTTAAGATGAGAGTGTTGGGATACCAACCCTTGTTTCACTAAGATACTATTATTCCTGGAATATTAGCCATATCATTAAACCAACATTATTCAGTTATCTATTTTACTTAAAGGATTTTTTTGGAAGCAAGTTATGGGCTTTTCCTTTTTTTTCCTTGCTACATTTGTACATGGAATGTTCTTTAGCATTAACTTAAAAATATGAGAGTTGAGTCAAGACTGAACTGAGCATAAACTTAATCCATGACAGTGTTTCATATTATGAAGAGCATAGAGCAATTATAGGGGAAGAAATCCCTTTATGCCATTAAATCATTAAACTCATTTCTTAATCAATAGTTCTCTAAATATGATTTTAGTTAAGATACATGACAGGAATGGAAAAGGAATCTCTGTCAGACAGCATAAACAACAGGTGACTGGATATTGTTTTCTTAGTTTTTCAATCTGGCAAAAAAAAAAAAAGAAAAACAAAATAAAACTCACAATATTCTAGCAACTGTAAGATCAATACACTTGGCAGTGATTTCCACATTCATTTTGAGAAATGAAAAGCAAAAAAAAAAAAAAAATCAAAATATGGTTGCTTTAAGGTACACTGTAATGGCATTATACATTTGTTTATTGAAAAGTCAGCCTATAATGACAGTTTCCAAACCATTTTTGCATGATGTTATGGAAATATAGCAGGTTTATCATATGCATTATAAAAGGACTATTTTATCACAAAGAAGGTAAAAATGAAAGAACAGATGTGTAGTAAAAATGAATTGCATGCTAGAGTTGTTACCTATCTGATTATACTCCCCAGTCTGTTACAAAACTCTATTTCTACTTCCTGTTTGAATTTTGTTCGGGCATGAAAATGGAAAAATGAAAAAATATATATATTATAGCAAGTATTTCTTTGTGTTATAGAAAAATAAGTACTTTATTCCTGGAGAACAGCTAAACATTCCACTTCTGGTCTGTAACCCAATACAAAGTCTTTTCCTGTAATGTCATCAGAACTACTTTGAGGTCCATATGATAACAATTTCCATTTTCAATGGTGGCCTTGACATTTGAAACACTAAAAAAGAGGGTATAGTTAAACAAACAAACAGAAAAGCTAAGAGAGAGATTATCTCAATTTCATTTAGTCATTATAGGGAGTCTATTGCATGGTACAGCTCAATGTTCTTTCCAGGTGTCCACAAAGCATAAACCAAATTTCATTAAAAAAAAAAAAGATTAAACATCAGAAAAATAATGTTGCAAGTAACAAGGAATTCAATTATTTGGGGAGGATTCATGCCTTTACCATATTGTCAAAGGGGTTCATGACACATAAAAAGGTCAAGAACTTCTGGCTAAGAATGAACTCTAAGGTTTGTTGGAATACTAAAATTTTATAGTTCTATATAAAAGATTTGCCAAATCGATCTCATAAATAAGAATTTATGAAGAACTCAAATGAAGTTTTGTTAAGAACTCATGGCATGGAGGTAGCAAATATTAAAATAAAAAATCTATTTATCTATCCCCTGGCTAGTAGAAGCTTTACCTTCTTGATAAAACCATAAATTAATGGAGAAATCAGCATATGCTTACAAAGACAGTTAATCTTTATTTGACCCATAGATAGAACATTATACCAGGAATCAAGAAGACCTAAGTTCAAAGACAGCCTCAGATATTTACTAGCTATGTGACCCATAGCAAATCACTTAATCTCTGTCTGCCTCAATTTCCTCAACTTTCAAATGGGGACCATAATAGCATCTACCTCCTAGGCTTATTGTGAGACTCAAATGAGATGAGATTGTGATGTACTTAGCAAAGTACCTGGAATAAAGTAGGTATGGAATAAATTATACATACACACATATATATATATGTATGTATTGTGCATGTGTATATATATATATATATATATATATATATATATATATATCTGTATGTATATGTACATACTTGTGCCTAATGTAGCCATCTCTAGGGTGTGCAGAAAAGGAGAAAAGTGAAAAAAATAAATTTATATGATAACTTTATTATATATTTTTAAAAATAGCAAGTTGTACAAAATAGATTTGCAATTTCATGGGCAATCATCTTTTTTATTATACTATGTCATGGAAATGCTTGTTTTATTCTATAAATTTAAATAAATGAAGTAGGCACTTGATAAATGTTAATACCTTTCTCCTCTAATGCCTCACTACTATGTCATAGATTCTTAATAAATTAAAGGTTACAATGCTGAATGAACTAGAGCTTCTATCTTCTCTAAACAGAATCAGAAAAGCATTGATAGCATTTAAGAGATAGAATTAGAATAGTTGAATTATTCAAATATTTAAGTACTTCCATGGATCTCTGATCTCACCGATGTAAATATTCTGTCCATTAGTACACAATGCAACAAACCCATGTTTTCTCATTTTATCATTTTATCCAATTATTTTCCATCTCATTCCATATATTGTTCACTGATCTACTTGATAGCTTGGAGGCCTTCTTATAGGTCATGCTATAAAAGGGGAAAAAAGGGAAAGACTGAATTTCTTGAAACTGGGGTACCAGCACTGAAGATTATTCGATTATAAACAGGGAACAGGAGAAAAGGAGATACATAAACCATATTCGTATCTAAGTTGGACAAAAAAAGAAATATACATGTATATACATATACATGTTCTCTCTCACACATATATATGTGTGTGTGCACATAATATACATATATATGTATGTATATTTTATATGTATGTACCTACACAGCTATATTTATAATACTGAAACTATAATAAAGGGGAACTATACTGAACTGGGGTGCAGAAAATGAAAAATATCTTTCTGAAGGTAGGATTGGAAAGGTGATTATCTCAAAAATAACAAAGTGTAGCTAATAACCTAAGGGATTAATATAATTTTTAAAAATAGATAAAATCTATGATTCAGTTATGTGGGTTTAGATGATGTAGGGAAGCACGAATTGAAATGAAGAAACTGAGATTTTATTGTTCCAAGCAATACAGACTTCAGATACATAGAACATGTTTCCTTAAAAAAAAAAATTATAACAGAAATTTGATACGAAGAAACAAATATAACAATCTTAACATTAATGTGAATGGTACAACTCTTTCATAAAATAGAAAAAGGTGATAAAAATAAACTTGAAAGTAAAACCTAACAATTTGTCACAAATGAGAAATATATTTGCAAATGGGAAAACTATATTGGACCTAAAAGCATTATAAGTAACAAAACAACATAAATTATTAATATATATTCACCAAGTGGTATGAAATATAAATATTTTAAAAGAAATCTAAGTGAATTACAAAACTATCTAAATAGACTATAATTTAAGATCATAGAATTATAGATTTAGGATAGATGTACCCTTTGATACCATAAAACTTTCTGACTTTATAGATGAAGAAACTTAAGAATAAATAAATGATTTAAACAGGAACACAAAGCTAAAATTTAAAATAAGATTTGAGCTCAATTCTTCCTGACTCCAAATGTAGCATTATATAGACTATATTTTAGATAAATATTAAAGAATGCCATTAAAGTGGTAAAGTCAATAGAATACTGGATCAGTAGTCAGAAAGATCTGAGTTCAAATACAGCCTCAGAAAGCTGTCACACCAGACACATAAGATAGCTTAGATCAATTCAAATAGCTGTTATTGTTAATTAAAAACAATTTAATCTCTTCTGTGTCAGGTTGCTCATCTGTAAAATGGAAGTACTTCTCAGGATTGTTGTAGGGAGAAATGAAATAACATTTGAAAACCATTAGCAAACTTTTAAGTGATAAAGATATAGGCATAAACATTAGCTAATAGAAGATGAAGAAAAAAAGAAGTCCAAGATTAAATCTAATGACTGCTAGGGAACTATGATAGATTTCTGGTGATTTTTGCATGGAAAAGCTATGGAGTATAAATCTTTTAAAATGCATGCAATATATTCATACAAATTAATCATGTTCTATGGTATAACTCACTTGTGGATAAATTCAGAAAAATAAAATACTCAAATATATAGTAAAACAAGGAAAAGAAGGAAGGAAGGAAGGAAGGAGGGGAAGGAAGGAAGGAAGGAAGGAAGGAAGGAAGGAAGGAAGGAAGGAAGGAAAGAAAGAAGGAAGGAAGAAAGGAAGGAAGGAAGGAAGAAAAGAAAGAGAAAAAGAAAGAAAGAGAGAAAGAAAGAAAGAAAGAAAGAAAGAAAGAAAGAAAGAAAGAAAGAAAGAAAGGAAGGAAGGAAGGAAGAAAGAGAGAGAGAGAAAGAAAGAAAAGAAGAAAGGAAGGAAGAAAAGAAAAAGAGAGGAAGAGAGGGAAAGAGAAAGAGAGAGTGAAAGAGAAAAAGAGAGAGAAAGAAAGAGAGAGAGAAAGAAAGAAAGAAGGAAAGAAAGAAAGAGAAAAAGAGAGAGAAAGAAAGAAAGAGAAAAAGAGAGAGAAAGAAAGAAAGAGAAGGAGGGAGGGCATATGGGAGGGAGGGAAGAAGGAAGAAAGGAAGGGAGACAGGGAGGAAGGAAGGTAGAGAGACAGGGAGGAGAGAGAGAGAAAGAAAGAAAGGGAGACAGGGAGGCAGAGAGAGTGAGACAGGGAGACAGAGAGACAAGGAGGGAGAGAGACAAGGAGGGAGGGAGAAAGTTTGAGAATGGGAAGGAGGGAAGGAGAAAAGAAGGGAGGGGACAAAGGGAGAAATATGAGCAAAAGACAGACTTACATGAGGCTAGGTAATGTTATTTTAAAAACTGTGTGTAAAATAACAAATCATAGAAACAATAAGTATGCTGAACAAAATAATACCACTGAAATAACATACCAAAATCTATAATTTTTAGCTAAATCAATCCTTGGAGAAAAAATGTATATATAGGAATCTTTACTTTTACCAAAAAAAAAAAAAAAGGAGAAAACCAATGAATTTCCTATGTAACAAAAAAGTAGAAAATGAATGAATTTAATCCTAATTGCAAAGAGATAATAAAGAGAGGGAAAGATCTTCAACAAAATATAGTATTCATTAAGAGAAGAAAAATATCTTTCCTTAGTAAAATTAAAAGTTCTAAAACAATAAGATACTATTATTTAAATAGGAGAAACAATTGAAGCTTTTTCAATAAATTCAGTGAGAAAGAAAAGTTATTCATTGTCTCCATTTTTATTAGACACTGCACTAAAATGTCTAACTATAGTAATATGACAAGAAAGAATTTTTTTAAAAAAACACTTTTTTGGAATTCTAAAAAAGTCAACCAAAAGTAATTAAAACAATTTCTTAAGTAAATTAACATTATATAAAATAAATACACACACACACACACAAAAAAAAAAACTTATCTCTATATCTAATAATCCAGAAGCAGAAAAGAGGAAGAGAAATTCCTTTGATGATAAAGGAATGCATTAAATATTTTAGAATAAGCCAGCAAAGTATGTAAAAGCCATTACATATTTTAACAGAAATAAAATAAGATCTAAATAATTGTGTACATATTCAATGATCATGACAGGATTATGGATATGGATATACAATAAAAATGATAATACAAATATATATGTATATATATTTGTATTAATTAAATTGCCAAAGTTTTACTTTATAGGATTTATACAAAATAATAACCAAATTGATTTAGAGATACAAAAGAACAATAACTTAAAGGTACATAATGAAAAGTAGGAAAGAAAACTTTGACAAAACTGTACTTAAAGCAGTAAACATTAAAAGCTATTTAAACATTTTGAAAATATAGAAAAGCAGATGAGTAGAAGAGATTTTATATTTATAAAAAATAGAAACTAATGCACACAGTAGTCAAATACTTCAGGACTCAAGTGCACAAAGAAATTATATACATAGATGGATAGATGGATAGATATAGATATAGAGAGATAGATATAGCCTAGAAAGGTTGTAAAAATTGTAGTCTGGTAGAAATAAGTACAGATCATCAACTTATGCCATGAGACATCCCAATAACAATGCAAAAAAAGAAAACATTCAAATGGATCTGTAATCTCAACAATTTGGATACTCCCTCCAGAAATGCAATCTATCCATGACTGCCCATCTCATCTACCTATGTCCAAATTTTTCATAACATCCCTGCACAGAATAAACTCAATATGTTGGAGAACGTCTTTCCTTTTTCCATAGATTTTGAAAATATCAGAACATTAAAGCTTTTCTTCATTTCTCAATTTCATCATATGATCAACCAATCTTCTTTATTTGTAAGAAAAAGAATGACATATTATGATATCTTTACTTACATTCTTCAAAATTCATTCATTCTATTTCTACAGCCTGTTCATACAGGCTATAGAAAGAAATTTCAGCTAAATGCTACACCCATTTCCACATATGTCTCTTCATTGCCCTATCTTTAGTATTATTTTTACTATGTCAGATACAATGGTAGTCCACATCTTGCAAAAATACTAAAAGAAAATTCATTATCAAAGAGATAGATCTTGTTTTAGGGATATAGTTGCATTATTAAAGGAATTTTGTAATTTTCTGGAATGAATTCAGGTTGCTGTTGAATTCTGGACACAGCTCATGGTCCTTGTATACGCTCTGTCCCATATATACACGTTGATAGAAAAATTCTATTGGCTTCCATCTAAGTGCTTGCTATGACATGGACAATTGGCATGGGTTTTTTTTTTTTTTTTGTTTGTTTGTTTGTTCGTTTGTTTTGTTTTGTTTTGCTGAGCCAATTGGAGTTAAGTGACTTGCCCAGGGTCACACAGCTAGGAAGTGTTAAGTATCTGAGGCCAGATTTGAACTCAGTTCCTCCTGACTTCAGGGCTGGTGCCCCATCCACTACACCAACTAGCTGCTCCTTCAATAGGTGTATTCTTGATTAAGAAGCATTAACAGTTCTTATTCCAATTACCAAAATATAACAAATTTTAATTTTATGATATTAATTTGTGTTTTCCATTTCTAATGCTTACTAATTCATCCTTTCCAGAAAATATTCACAATATAGAGATATGAGACTTTTGCAGAATCAATAAATCTTTTTTTTTCTTTCTAATTTGTTATTCCTAATCCAAGATTTCTAATTTATTTCTTGGCATCCTGACCTTCCTCAAATTTGAATTCAGGTCACCAAATATCAAAGTTTAAGTTGATTTAATTGAGAAGATCTTATCAAATTCATCATAGAATTTTCTTTATCTAATTGTGGTGGGAAAGGTTTATGTATGCTTGATGGTTTTCTTTTAAGAGAATGGCATATGTATGAGAAATAAAAGTTCTAGTCAATGGGTTGTCAGTGTCAAAGATTGTTCCTATTGCCCTGCAAGAAGCTTTCCTGATCTAGTATGACTGATTGCCTTGATAAATGCCAAGGTTGAAGAGAGTATCTACATTTTTTTTTCTTTTCTGAATTACCATTTTAATGCAACAACTATATCTTTTTTAATCCTTTGTTACTAAAATTCTTTTTACCATATTTAATGGTCTATAAAGATCTCATTGCATTCTAACCTTGAGCCTGAGTCATTGAATCTAGTTTAACTTATTTGAAGTCCTCTTCATCTGATGCAACTATATTGGTACCTATTCTAAAATTATTTTCATGGTGGCCTTTTTCCAAATATTGATCATAAGTAATGTAATATGAGATAATCAAATATCATTATGTGATATGTATTCTTCCTTTGTGCATATAATAAAACCAACTCCTTTTTGCCATTCGATTTGGAAATTTTCCTTCCATTTAGCTGCAATTTCTTTCCTTAGGTTTCCTTAAGAGTAAGAATTATCAAGATTGATGATTCATCTATTCCAATGCTATGTCTATTTTTTTACTAAGCAAGGATCACATTTATAAAGAACTGGTCTAAAATTATGTGATTCTTCTTTCTCTATATTTTCCTTCCCACCACTGAAAACAACACAGCATAATTAGGAGGTTGCATAGAACTAAAGTCTATTTTGTACTTTTCTTTGCTTTACGGTTGCAATAGCCATTGAATTAATGAACTATGGTCATACAATAGAGGAATGATTTTGATAAATTCTAATTCTCAGTAGGTAGGTTTTATCTTTGCTAGAATTAGACTCAAAGCATATTTCTCATAGTAGAAACTGCCAGAACTTATGACTCATTGCTATAACTATTGAGAACCCAGAGTCACAATGAATTATCAGAGGAAGAATTTGTGAAGAATAAAAGTTATTGCATTAAAAAAAAAGGAAAATGAAGAATATATTTTAACGAGTACAGATAGAATAATTAAAAACAGATAAAATCATAAAAGGTTAAAACGGCATTTAAATTAACATAATTAAAATGTGTTTGCACAAATAAAATCAATGCAGTTAAAATCAGAAGAAAATATAAACATCAAGAGAGAAATAGAAACCTTTACAATTAATCTTGATACTTCATAGAAATCATTCTTAACTTTTTTAAAGTCATGAATACCTTTGGTGGTTTGATAAAGTGAATGGCTCTCTTCTCAAAAATGTTTTTAATTTAGAATATTTAAATATATATGTTTAAATAGTTATCAATATATATTAAAAAGTTTATTTGCCCTAAGTGCAGAATACCTGTCCTAGGGTGAATTTCCTTACACAAGGAATTTTTAACATGGGGCCTATGTATTTGTTATTTTTTTCATATTTTGATTTCAATATAATTAATTTTATTTGTAATCTTATATCTCTTATTTTATACATTTAACAATTTTATTCTGAAAAAGAGACTCCTTGCTTTATAAAATACAAAAGACATTTTTGACGTGCAAAAAATTGAGTTGTAAAAGGATATAGTTTTCAGAAGAAATATGAATTATGAATAATCACCTGAAATGCACAAATATCACAAATAACCAGTAAATGCCAATTAAACCATTTTATCATAACACTTCATATTCATCAAGCTAACTAAGATACTAAATGATGAGAAAGCTCATTGTAGGAGGGACACCGGGAATAGAAATATGTTAATTCATGGTAAGAAGACTTGCTAATTAGTGCTGGTAAACAATTTATAATTATGCAAGAAAAGTTAACTAAATTGGTTTATAATTCAGAAATGCCACTACTGAAATTATCTTGCAATGAGGTAACTGACAGTAAGAAAAGATGTACAATTATTAAAATGTTCTCATAGGAGCATCATTTGTGATAAAAGGTAGGAACAAAATATGCATTCAGAAATTTACTGAACAAATAATTCAATCATTCACATATAAGAATGAAAAGGAATATTAGAAAGCTATTATTATGAAGACCAAAAAGAGTGCAAAGAAACATGAAAAATCTTATATGAAGTGATGCTGAGTGAAGAAACAAAAAAAGAAGAAGAAGAAGAAGAAGAAGAAGAATCTAAGAAATCAGTACAATAGCATAAAGTCAAAACAATGGTCATTTTAGTGACACATTACCAAAAAAGACACATCTGTCCTCTCTATAAGCAATCAATTGGTTATTTTTCCAGGAATGTAATTTGTGAGATATTTTATTTGGGTTTTTGTTGAGAAATGATGTTGGATCACAACAAAATGTATCATTAGAGAATTTCCAAATGTATCCTTCCTTTCCCTGGACAATGTTCTATCCCTTGCAACAAAAGAACTAAAAAGAAAGGACAAAAAAGAGTTCTGAAAAGCCAAGGAACACATCCACTAAGTCTGAATATCTAGTATTTCATATACACAGTCCCCTATTTCTATAAAGAAAAAATTGGGGTACATTTTCTCTTTTATTATCTGGAGCCAAACTTGGTAATTATTTACATAGTATTCCGCTTTTGTTCCTTTTTCTACTAATGTTATTCTAGTCATTGAATATATTGCTTTCCTGGTTCTAGTTACTTAAATCTTCATTCGTGTAATGCTTCCCAGGTTTCTTTAAATTTTGCATATTAATCATTTTTTTTTTAACAAAGCACTAACACTGAGTACATCTATATAGTGTAATTCTCTAAATAAGGGACATTCTCTTTTCTCAGTTCTTTGCTTCTATACATGCTGCCATGAATTTGATTCCCAACATTTCTTAATACCAGTGCCTTCCTTCTGTTAATTATTTCCTATTTATTGTATATATAGGTTGCATATTATCTCCCCCATTAAGTGGGGAAGGATTATCTTTTGACTCTTTTTGTATTACCATCACTTACAACAGTGCCTGACACATAGTGGGCACTTAACAAATGTTTGATGATTGATTGATGTAGGTGGGGATTTTTTTTTCAAAGATTTCATCAGGGTATATGCCTATCAGTGGGATCTCTGGAACAATATAGACATTTTAGTCTCTTTTGTAGAAAATTCCACACTGCTCTCTAGATGACTGGGCTAATTCACAATTCCAATAATAATGCATTTGTTTCTATCTTTCACACAATAGCTCCAATATTAACCATTCCTATCTTTGGTAATTTTTTTTACAATCATGCAGGTAGGTGATAAAACCTCAGAGTTATTTTTATTTGTAATCTTCTTAATAATTTGAAGCAGTATTCCATATGGTTATTGATAGTTTTAAGAAAACTCTGTTCCTATTTTTTCACTAATTATCCATCTTGGAATAACATATATTTGTGTTAGACACAGGCATATCTTGGATCTTAGACTTTGTTAAAGATGCTCAGTGCAATTATTTTCTCCCAATTGACAGTTTGCTTGCTTTCAGTTGAATTGATTTTAATAGAGTAAAAGGCTTTCGATGTCATGTAATATAAAGCATTTATTTTGTCCTTGAATCAGTCAAGTTTTTTTTAAATAAATAATCCTTATAGAAGAAATTCTCATTAGATGTGATGTACTTTTAAAGGCACAAAGAAGTTATTTTTCAAGATACTTTAAAGAGAATAGGTTCAAAAGAATGGAACGAAGAGGCAGAAGTGTTTTTCAGAAATACATTAGCAATTACCACTTCAAATATTTACTCTGCAACTGGGTGGCACAGTTAATAGAGCACTGGGTTTGGAATCAGGAAGATTCAACCTCATGAGTTCAAATCTGGCCTCAGACACTTACTTGTTATGTGACGCTAAATAAGCCACTTAATCCTGCTTACCTCAGTTTCCTCGTCTGTCAAATAATCTGGAGAAGGGTCAAGTAAAGCTCAAATGGTGTTGTGCAGAGTCAAACATAATTGAAATGACTCAATAACAACAACAAAAAATATTTACTTTCCTAGGTATTTAGGTGGCAGATTGGATAAGAACACTGAACTTGTAATTAAGTTCAAATACAGCCTCAGATACTTTCTAGATCTATTAGTGTGCAAGACATTTTAACTTTGCATAGTCTCATTTTCTTCATATGTAAAATGGGGATAATAATGACATGTTTCAGAGGATTATTGTGAGGCTCAAATAAGATCACAGATGGAAAGTGTTCTACAAAATTTAAAGCAAGATATGAATAATAACTATTATTATTTCTATAAAACATTCAGAAGAATGGTATATATACATATATAAATTTGTATTTTAAAAATGCAAAAGGAAGAGACAAGATTTTTGCAAACATTTTCACAATCACACACTTGAACTGAGAAGTATAGAGGGGCAGTGATTCTCAAACTTTTTCAAAGTGGTAGACAGTTTCAGTTTAAGCAAGATTTTGATGGAATTTTTGTAGTAAAAGCTCCTAAAATTCTAATTTTTATGCCTCAACAAATGATATAAGGTTCATTTTTCAAAAATAGAGTGTTTCAGGGTTTCTTGCATGATAGTTTGAGAAATGCTGGTATAGAGAATATAAGATCACTCTGTATTTTTTGTTTATTGAATTCAAAGCATTTTTTGTCTCAGAAAACAAAAATGCATTCTTAAAGACTCTCCTCAATCAAGATGTCTCCCAATAACATTTAAAATCATACAAGAGTTACCAATTATATGTAACCCCACAGTCCACTTAGTTCAGTGTATACTTTGGATCCAAACACAGTATCTGGAAAAATAGTAAGCACTTAAAAAATTAGTTTTGAATTGATTAACAGGATAGTGTTAAAGTTTTAATTCTCTAAAAAGGAATATCTGCACATGTGAAGTATATTTGTGTTAAAGAGCATTTTAGATAAGTTTTTTTTAAGTGACTAATCTATAATCATGATGAGTCATGAGGAAAGAATGAACATATTATTTAATATGTCCAGCTTTCTCTTGTCAAGCCTGTCCCTTTACCTTCCAAAGGATTAGTTAAATCATTTATCAGGAATATTATATTGGGGATGCCCTTTGTGCGGGAGTGGCACAAAATGAATCTGAAGTTTTTTCCAATGCTCAAATTTGACAATTCTGCAATCCAAGAGTCGAGAGAGAGAGAGAGAGAGAGAGAGAGAGAGAGAGAAAGCAATAAATTAAGCAATCCATTTACAGATTCAGCTTTGGAAAAAAAATGCTTCCCCATCAAAAAAAAAAAAAAAAAAAAAAAAACATTCTATGTGACCTTACAGGTCATGGACTCATTTAAGAAACAGTTATGAATATGCACAGATTGTTTTCTGTTCCAGATTTGCTCATAGATATGTTTATTTCAGAACCAATTATGTTCATCAAGTTCTTGGACAGGATTTTAGACTTCCTTAAAAGATAAGGAATGTCAATAGATATCTATATCTATGTACATAAGATATAGATACATACAAAGAAGATAAGTAGAAAGAAAGATGGATGGATAGATGGATAGATAGACAAACTGATGATAGATAAATTGATGATGGATAGATAGATGGATAGATAGATAGATAGATGGGGATAGATAGATAATGTGATACCCTATCTTAGAAGAAAAAGAGTTTGGTTTTTTGTTTTTTTTTTTAGATTCTGTCTCCTTGTAAGAAACATGAATAAGTTCCTATGCCCTAAGGTAACATGCTAACAGAAAGTTTTCACCACCTACTGATGTGGAATGGAGATTCTCAAATGCAGTTTTGTTTTAGAAAACCCAGGGACAATTGTGGAACCTGAAAGTGTGCCTCCCAGTAATATTTCTCCTAGACAACATGACAAGTTGAATTATTACTCTATAACAAATTCTAGACTAGTGATGGGGTTTTCAAAAATTGATTTTGTCAACTGGAAAATTATGGAGTTGAGGTATTGAAAATCTGCTACCGCAACATGTCATGACAGCAAGAAAGCTATCTTTGAAGCCAAGAAGTCCTAGGTTCAAGTCCTACTTATGAACAAGTCATTTAATCTGATAGTGCTCTAGATGCCTATCACTTGCAAAGAAAATACCAAACTAACCTGATAAATGAGTTTCCTTTCCTACCAGTTCCCTACACAATGAAATCCTAAATCAAATCCTTGTCCTTATTTTTACCATAATTAATGTCTGAAAAGGTATACTTCCTTCAATGGTCAGGAAAATTTATTAACATTTTTACAAATATAATAAAATATTTATTTCTTAAAATTTAGACAAGAAAACATTTCTCTAAAAGGATCAAGAAATTACAGATTTAGAGAGAGAGCATCTAGTCCACATACCCTTCCCACTACCATTTTCTAAAAGAGGAAACTAAGACTTTGAAAGTTATTTCCTCAATATCACACAATTGGGAAGTGTCTGAGGCAGGATTCAAATCCTAATTGGGTTTAAAACTAGTTCTTCAAAAAGTCTGGATTTATGAGTGATACATTTTTCCAAATAGAAAAGACCCAAGTTGCAGTAAAAATTTTAAAATAAACCCAGGTAGAGTTAGCCAATTCTACTCTGTCTAATACAGAACTCAGCTAATTAATTTATAGGCAATATTTAAAGGATTGTTTTATATACCATGTAAGCAGAAGCAGTTAAAGGAAAAAGGTGTATTTTACAATCCTATGGAAGGCAATAAATGCCAAACACATAAAGATACAGTTCTAAGTTTATGAACACCTAGGGGTAACTCTCACAAGGCAAATCTTACACAAACACCAAATGAAAAGACATGTTTTCTAAGCACAGTCAGGAGACTGTTTTTAACTCCGTGTATAATATAGGTGAGATAGAAGGTTAAGAGCTCCAAGTGCCGTGGTCTGACAATAAACCCCCTGTGAGTGTGGAGTTTGATGGGGTGTTAATTGAGTAGCAGGTGAACACTAGTAGAAAGCACAGAGGGTGTGTATAGGAGGGAGGCCTTTTCCTTGATGAAGAAACATAAAAACGCTGAGCGCTATAATAAGAAATAAAGACAAACTGTAGTTTATTTCTCCAACTTTGCTAGTTGCACAATACCATGGGCTTCTCTAGCTTGTTGTTTTTGCTCAGGATAAGATGGTTTCTGAAATGGGTGGGTGGTTATGTAATCAGGTAGTTGGCTAACATTTTTAAAGCTCATCCACATTTATAAAGCCTTTTGAAATGAGATTGTCTCACTTTAAAGAGCTAGATTCTCTCTCTCCCTATCACTCTCTCTCTCTCTCATTCTCTCTCCCTCCCTCCCTCTCTGTGTTTCTCTCTGTGTTTGTCTCTCTCTCTCTCTCTCTCTCTCTCTCTCTCTCTCTCTCTCTCTCTCTCTCTCTCTCTCTCTCTCTCTCTCTCTCTCTCTCTCTCTATTTCCTCTATGTTTTTCTTCTGTGTCTCTCTGTGTCCTAATTTCAATTGGATCAAGAATATCTAAAGATATTTAAATATGAGTTTAGTTATGTTTCTTGTTAAGCAAAAATATTCCCAAAATAACAGCAAGATAAGAAAAAGAAAATAAGAAGCAAAAAAACAAACGGCAATAAAAGAGCTAGCTTTGAAATCACGAAAATTTGGTATAACCAGAATGAATTTGGAACCAAAAAATATAAACACTATTTCTTTGCCTATTTATGTGTACAAGTCACAATTTCTCTATGTCTCTTTTTCCTCATCCATAAAAATGACTGGATTGGTTGCATTAGATATACTTTAAGAGACCTTACAAATAATGAATCTGTGCTTAGGAGAGTTGGGTCATTATAATAGGAGATTTTTAAAAGCCACACCTGTAGAGGGTGAAACTTTGGAGAAGTATACTTGAAACAAGGTGTTAACTCAGTGGAATTGATGAAATGATTGTTCTCTAGTTCACATATATACTTAGTATTTAGCATGGTGATGTAACGGTTCTCTAAGTTCACACATAATCAGTATGCTGTAATGATGTAATTACAATAACATATAAGGGCTAAGAAGGACTGGAAGACAGACATTCTATCTTTGATCAGCCTCTTGGTGGCTGTCCTGCCTTCATCACTTCTCCACCTAAAGATCAAGGCTTGTCCAGAGATCCTCCAGAAAGATAGCACAGACATTACACACATCGCTGTCTATTAGCAATCTCTGAGTTATATCAATCTTACAAGTTAACGATTCCTCAAAAACACCAATATCCTTTTCCATCTACCTCAAATCTTCCTCAGATTAGTTTATTTTCTGATTTTAGAATTTCACAGCAGTAATAAGTTAATCTTTTCCAAAAGTATGCATTTTTAAAGTTGTATTTCATTTTATCTTCACATTCAAATGGTTTTTCAAACATATAGTCTCTCTAGTTCATTTTATGAATCCATCTCAGTTTCACTGATCAAGTAACTAAAATAAAAATAATAGAGAGATAGCCTGAATACATGCTGGAACCACTAAGATAGATAGATAGATAGATAGACAGACAGACAGACAAGCAGACCCATGATAATTAGAAGACTGATAAAGAGAAGGTAGATGATAGATAATAGAAAGACAGACAGACAGATATATAAATAGATGAGAGACAGACAGAAGTATATGGAGCAAGATTTCTAGGGCACTAGTTTAATCTTCTATGGAATTCTAAAAGGAAGAAAAGGGGTGGAATTTACAGGATGAGCAAGCATGGAAGATTTGCAGTCTACACTAATAAAAAGATATGCACAGGAATGAACTCAGAGATCCTCAAAGTTTAGAACTAAATTAAGACCCTCATCTCCTCCCTTTTCTGTTTTGAGGTCCTTTCACCACATCCCCCTAAGTATAAGTACATTTCATTTTGTCTAAGCCTCTAAGGGTTACATTTTTGGATGACAGTCAAATTTCCTATTGTTTTGGAACATCTCTAAAAGTAGCTTTCTTTCTTGTTCAGTTATCAATCTTAACACTTTAATGATTCTCCTTTCCTCTTAAATTCTGAAATTCAGTCCAATCAATGCCTTGGTGCCTTATAGAGGCTGAACCCCAATCCTTAAATGTTCTCCCTCCTCACTTCAGCTTCACCTTCCCTCCATTTCAGAGCTAGCTATTTCATGATTCTTCAAATTGTCACCCATTTCCCCAGTCTTGGAATAAATTTTTGTATAAATTTTATATATAAAATGTCTATTTACTCATCTTGTGTAAATGGTATTCCTTTCCAGTATAGTATAAGCTTCTTAAGAGTAAATTCTATTTTCATTTTTGTTCTTGTATCCTCAGAGACTAGTAAAATGCAAGAGCTTAAAAAAATTCTTGTTGAACTAAATTGAATCTCTTAATATGTTCTTTGTGTATTTGAGACTCATCTTTCCAATTACATTATAGAATTTTGGATTTTATATGAATTTTAGACATGCAGTCCAATGGGTTCTTGTTATTTTTTGTGTCATGGATCCCTTTATCAGTCTGGCAATGCCTAAAGACTCCTTCTTAAATCTATTAAATAAAATATATAGGATTATAAAAGAAACCAATTGAAATCATCATTGAAACTTTTTTTAAATTCATGAACTCAAAGTTAAAAACCCTTGATCTAGTCTTCTAATCTACCATTTCCACTCCCATTCTGCATTTTATAGATGGAAAAACCCAGACTCATATTAAGTCAAGATATTTGCTCAAAATCATAGACGGGTAGCAGTACTAGGACTTTAGGACCTCATTTCCCTGTCTCTCAATATAAAAAACATCCCTATGTTGGAACCACTGATGGAGAGGGGATATATTTTACCCTACTTTGCTTTTATCATATGACTTAGCTGCCTTGCAACCAGTAGGCATTCAATAAAATCTTGTTCCTAAAATGTCTGATTAAACCATTATTTATCATTCTTATCATTTTCCTCTCCAAAGCAGAAAGTTTATTTAGATACATATCATATCACCAGTGTGATTTTTTAAAGTAACATGCTAATATCAGAATATCAGTGTAAATATACCTGCAATTGTCAGTTAACCTTATGCTATTATTTTCAGAGCGCCTGCGGCATTATATCAGTACTGTCAGAAGAAAAAAAAATACATAGAACAAGGCATTTCCACATTTTTTCTCCACAAGCCAAGACACAAAATGGGATCATTATCAACATGTGGTTGCCTACAATTCAATATTAATATATCTTTAGCTCTCCAATAACTGCTATGGATTTGTGTAATTCAGCAAAATGTAAACATGTGTTCCCCCAGGAACAATATGCTACAAAGCAAAAGGGATTTTTCACTATTATCCCTTGAAATAAACTAATCAAGCCTGAAGATTTAAATACACAGTATTTCTGAAGACTGTCAGATTGTTCCTTGAAGATCATGATGTCATCAGTAACCTACTAATTCAAATGAATAGCCTGCTTGTATTTTTGAGAATCATAAACATTCCTATTGGGAAAAGGATATTCTTGGTCCCTAAGTTCTAAGAGAGTTTTTATTACCTTTTACTATCCCTAAACTATAAAATCTTTTCTAATACTTTACAATATCTAACAATTCAATTCTTAGAGCAAAGAGTAATGTAGAGAGGTTGAGGTGAAGAATGGAGTGATGGGGAAGAAAGAAAAAGAAACTGAAGAATGTATAACTATTGGACCACTTTAAGCTTTTTAAGTTTAATTGAAATGTTTTATTTTTATATTAAAAATATTCCAGATTTCCCTCATCCCAGGAAATATCTCTTATAGCAGAATGAAACAATTAAGTGAAACTAAAACTATAATAATCTCATATAAAAGTGTCTAAAACTTTTCACACGTGTGATATTGGGAGTGATGTAGATAGAAATGGCATCTTTCTTCTCTTATGTTATCTCACCTTAGTTTACTTTATATGGCCAAGATGCTGATTCCAAAAAAGATTGTTGGCTGTCAGATAAGCAGCCTGTTGGTTAGAGATAATGGGGTTTCTGAGACTAATGAGCAACAATAATGAGGTACTCAGAGTAAATGCAGGCACAGAATTGGGCATCCGCCATTGGACCTAGTGACATTTCAGGTGGAAAAACGCACTTTTGGAAGATTCTCCCATGAGCACTGCCAGAGGAACTACAGATACTGCACCAGTGCACAAACCTCAACTTTATCTCTCCTCAACTTTAGCTCTAAGCTATAAAATTAGCATATCAATGACATAAAGCACCTGGTTTCTCTTACTTTTCCCTATAAATTCACTTTCCTGGTCCTGGCTTTTTGTGAATTTCTTTTGAAATTTAACCCATTTTGATTAACATCACAATTATAGTAAACTTTGTTCCTTGACTTGGAATTGGTCTGAGACTGAAAATTCTTTTGAGACATCTTGCAACACCAGTCTGGAACTTCAATATTTTTGAGGTCTTCATTGAATCCCAACACTAGTACTGCCAACTTCTCTATTTTAAGATGTTTTTAACTAATAGAAATCTCTTTTCTCTCCTTCCCATGCCGCATCCACATTCCAATAGGATTGTGGATCCACAATCCTATTGGAAAAAATAAGAAAAATAAATTCCATGTAACAAATATGTATAACCAAAAAAATACCAAATTCTCTTGTTGGCTGTATACTATATATACAAACACATACACATACATTCATATACATATACACAAACATACACTATTTTATAATTGTACCTGAATAAACTGTTCTCCTTATTCTCATTTCATTCTATCAAAATTATAAATTTTCATATAAATGTTATAAGGTATTCTTCTGACTCCCTTCATTCTGAATCAGCTCATACAAATCTTTCCATGTCTCTTTGAAATCATCTATTCCCAGTGGATAGAGCACCAGCCCTGAAATCAGGAGAACCTGAGTTCAATCTGGTCTCAGACACTTAACACCTCCTAACTGTGTGATCCTGGGAAAGTCACTTAAGCCCAATTGCCTGAGCAAAAAAAGAGAAAGAAAGAAAGAAAGAAAGAAAGGAAGGAAGGAAGGAAGGAAGGAAGGAAGGAAGGAAGGAAGGAAGGAAGGAAGGAAGGAAGGAAGGAAGGAAGGAAGGAAGAAAAAGAAAGAGAGAGAGAAAAAGAGAGAAACAGAGAGAGAGAAAGAAGAGAGAGAGAAAGAGAGAGAGAGAGAGAGAGAGAGAGAGAGAGAGAGAGAGAGAGAGGCAGGAGGAGGGAGGGAGGGAGGAAGGAAGGAAGGAAGGAAGGAAGGAAGGAAGGAAGGAAGGAAGGAAGGAAGGAAGGAAGGAAGGAAGGAAGATCATCTATTCCCTTATTGCTTATTCATGTAACATTATTTATTCATTCCTCAAGTGATAGGCATCCCTTTAATTTCCTTTTTTTTTTTTTTTTTTTTTTTTTACATAGAGGATCTTTCTATTTCTTTGAGGTATAGGCCTAACAGTGTTATAATTAAATCAGAAGGTAAGCATTGTTTAGTAACATTTTGTGAATAATTCCAGATTGTTTATCAGAAATTTTGTGTCCATTCACAAGATCACAACTTGCACACTTTAAGATTTAGAAAATATCTGAAAGGTTCATGAATAATCTTCTGTTAACATTGGTAACATTTTCTTTTCTTTTTATTTTATTTTCTCCTTTGAAGGGGAGAATATTTGTGCTTTCATCAAATTAGGGAACTCCCAGCAATGGAACTATCTCCATTTCATGTAGATCATTCACTTGTCTGAAAAATAAATCTTAGAGTATTTATTGGTGCAATGAGAAGTTAAATGAAATAGAGTTCCATAATCACATAGCTACTACATGTTAGAGGACAAAATTTGAATCTGTGTTCCTGACTCCAAACCTTATATTCTATTTCCTTTCACATGGCAATGTTTTATTTTTTTTTAATAAAAAATGTAGTTCATCAAGCATTATATCAATTGGACCTCACATCAAAAAGGCACAGAATGACAATGTTTATGTTCACAGTATTGTTGTTCACAGTTCAAGACCCTATCAGTTGTGTTCTCCCAATTTATTTACATTATTAATGACTAGCAAAACAATTAGTTTTTATAGTCAGTTCCTACATAATCCATTAAATTTATACTCAAAAGCAAGATCTTTGCCATATTTTTCTAAGATAGAACCTTAAATCTATATTTTTTAAGGCTTTTATGCTATGTTGGCTGCCACTACCCCCAGTCTGGATTCCTGAACTCTTAGATACTTGGGATTAACATTCCTGGCTCAAATCAGAAACTATTTAATTCACTTTAATAAAGATATTAAAACACCTAATATCTTCCAGGCACTATGCTAAGTACTTAAGGAGTCAAGGAGTTTCCTCTCTAATGGGAAAGACCGCATTCTCCAAAGCTAAAACAGAAATAAACAAAAACACAAAAGTTCCAGGACTATTTCTTGGCAGCCAGATAGCTTGGGGAAGAGAAGGAGCCCCCTAGACCTTCCTTTACAGCATTGTTCCTTTACTGGAAGCCCATAGTAAGGGAATCACTTTACTTCCTCAGACTTGAATGCACCTTAATTAATGCTGGTGTGACTCAGGCCCTTTTGAAGATGCTGACCAGTTTTGGTTGCATGGTCAGTGGAATAAAGTCAGCTCCCAACTACATGCCAGAGCCAATTACAGAATGTCCATGAATGGTTCAGTCATCATGATTTTCATTGAAGCATCTCCCTATTTATCATCTTTGCAAACTGCAAGGTTCTGAACATCTACCAGATTCTCAATAATGCTTTCATTTACTGCAGCGATTCAAGGCAATTCCAATAGACTTGGGATAGAAATGTTATTTGCATTCAAAGAGAGAACTATGGAGAACAAATGTGGATCAAAGCACAGTACTTTCACCTTTTTGTTTGTTTGTTTTTTTTCTTTCTCATGATTGTTTTCCTTTTGATCTGATTTTTCTTGCACAAAATGACAAATGTGAAAATATGTCTAAAAGAATTGCACATCTGATTGCTTGCTCTCTTGGAAAGGGGGCAAGTAAGGAAGGAAGGGAGAAAAATTTGGAACCCAAATCTAACAAAAATGAATACTGAATATATTTATTATTTTAAATCATAAACATTCCTATTGGGAAAAGGATATTCTTGGTTCTAAGAGAGTTTTTATTACCTTTTACTATCCCTAAACTATAAAATCTTTTCTAATACTTTACATTATCTAACAATTCAATTCTTAGAGCAAAGAGTAATGTAGAGAGGTTAATAAATTTGGGAAAATAAAAACTATTGAAATTTGTGTTAAATACTTTCATTCAAACAAAAGAAAATTACAAGCTTAAAGCATGGAAAGTCCTCCACATCCCACAGATCAACCTACAAATGTTGGGAAGAATTTTCTCCAAAACAAGGCTATTTATAATATCTTTTCAGTTTCCTTAGACTTTAATCCTCAGTATTACAGTGATCCAGGGACATTAAATACCTTGATGCTCTTCATATGTGATACTAGATCTGTCAACTCCTAACTTTTTCACTGGCTGTCCCTCATGTTTTCCCTGGCATTCTTCATGTTTCAGCTAAAAGAAGCTACAAAAAGCTCCAGGACTTGAGACTGAATTTGAACTCAGGTCTTACTGACTTCAGGCCTAGTGTTCTATCTACTGTGCCACTAAGTACCTATAATATTTCACATTTAAAAAAAAAATCTATACTGAACAATAGAACTTTCCTAGTCTATTTTGGACTTGTAAGCTCTTCCTTTCTCCAACACACATTTATTTGACTCTTATTTCAGTATTGCTTGTCTCAACTACAAACTCAATTTGATATGATATCAATGGTCTGATTTCTGTAAATCCAGTGCAAATCCTTACAAATTTACTTGAAGATAACTAAATGTATTCTTCTCTCCTTACCTCCTTACAGACTAGAATACAAAGCAATTTTCTCTTCTGCACAATTCTAGACAGAAATTTGTTATAATCTTTTCACAGAATTTAGAATATGGTATTTGCAAAGTTTCACAAAGATGAATATTGAAAAACATCTTTGCATGAATTTGGAATAATAAAATACTTTAAAAAAAAAAAAGTTATGGTGTTTGAAGCTCTAATACCAGAATAAGAAGGATTCTTCAGGAAAATCAACAAATTCTAATGAACCTATCACTCAATAATTTTAAAAAATATCTTTATATTATGAACTCAAACACCAACAAATAGGAACATGTTGATAAGCAAAGGGCAGAACAACTATGAACTTTTATTACATGGAGGTTTTCTAAAATATTTATCAGATGGAAGGATAAATGATAAAGTGGGGCTAACAATAATTCTGTAGCCATAAGCATTCTATTCTTCCTATTGGATACTTCCTTTGTAATAAATAACTAATCCATTCTTTCAGTTGGTTAATGTGGATTGCAATGAAGATGATGGATTCAGTCCCCATATGAGTCAGTGTGCTTGGCTAACTACCACAATCTCCTAAGCCTAACCAACTATTTGCAGATCCAAACTTTTTATCACTTGGGGACACTGTGTGAGTCTATAGGTGGAGGAGGAGAAACTCTAATGATCATCCCCCCAAAATAGTTCAAAATACATAGCTGCTTATAGTGGATCTGAAGCATTAACTTCCTTGGAGAGGTCCTTTATATTCCTTGACTAAAATTTATGATTATTATTATTATTATTTCCTATCATTATTATTAAAGTTTCAACTACAGTTTCACATACTGTTGTTTACTGCAGAATTTACCCTTTTTGTGGACTTTTCCCTAACCCTCCTAGTATTGTAAACTTTGGTTTAAGTTGTCTTTAGGAGCTTAAGAAGGCCTTTCAAGATGGAATGGGACATCTACAAAGTATAAGAACAAACATAGCTGAATTGAGGTTCAATGCTTCATAACAATTTATTGTGAATAAAGCCCAGGTATTCCACAGGCTAAACTATAGAAGATTCTGATGTTTTGGGTTTTGCTTTTTTTTCCCAGTTAGAGAGCCAGTTGGGTTGGAGGTGGGAATAAAGAAAGGAAACCTCATGGCTATCTGTACAGGTGAATTTATACACCTCTAAAAAGAGAGAATTCTGCCTGAGTTCCTTGCTCAACTCTGAATAGAATTACCTCTATGTCAGTCAGTCAAGGTAGTTTAAAATACCTGTGCTCCCAAAGCCAATGTGTCATTATGGATTTAGCACTACTAGCAGTGCTCTCTTTGTCAAACAATGAAGCAATATGGCTAATTAACACTCACTAGGGAGCCTGAAATAATGATGCCTCACTCTTCCTCGAGCCAATTACCCCAAATATTCAGATTAGCTACCTACTATTTCACTGAAAGAAGTGTCTGGGATTTTTTTTTTTTCCAATTCAGGCATTATGTATCATGTAGCGTCATGTTATGTGATGTTATGTCACCACCTGACAGCTTACAACGAGGGGTATGCTGAATATATTGGGTAGTTAATACCTGCCTGAATTAACAAGACAACCAAACTTTCCAAAGAAAGAAAGTCGGAGAGATATCTGCTGTACCTCCTGGGATATCTGGAGGGAGAACATGTTTGATTGACTCAATCAACCACAGTGTGTCACTGTTGCTTCTCATAAAGACACATGAAAGAGTATTTGTCCACAGAGATGGCATGTACATCTACATATAAACTAGAGTTGGGGGTGTATATGTTCAGATATGGATCTGACTTTTTTTCAGGTCTTACATTTCAGTACTTTCCAGTTTTCTCAGACCAATGTGCTGGAAACTGGCTAGACTGAGTGGAAGTCAATCTAAGAGACTAACAAGGTTAGATGAGATGACTTCTAATCTTCCTTCTTATTCTAAGTTCTCTGATTTAAGAACATTATTGTTTTATGTGATTCCCAAAAGTTAGTATCAGTGTAAAAATGTCTTTTGTTTACATTATATTTATCTGAATTTATAATATGTTGTATTTTTATTCACATAAGATTTTTATTCATTGAATATAGTCCTATATCTTCTCCCAAATTAAGCATGTATAGAGCCATGAGCTTCAAAGTATAAAATGGTAGCCATAGTTTGCTTTTATTGGTCTGAACCATCATCTATGTAAGGCAGGACTCCACAAGTGATTTTTCTTTCTACAAAAGTAAAGCAATAATGACAACACAGACAACTCTCTAAAACTACCTCACAAATTAGTTGCTGATTTGAATTAGTAGCTGAAATTCCCATACTGGGAATTCCCTATAACAATAAAATAACAAGTCTAGATGAAAATGATGGTGATAATTGCTCAGATTTACATGGGTGCTAACGTATGCAAAGTACTTTCCATCAAAATAAACTCCTAAGGTAATCAGTATGTATATTATTATTCCTTTTTTACACACAAGGAAATTGCTATTGTTTGCTTTCTTTGGCATTGTAATTTAAGCTAACATCTTATGTCATTTGGCATATGTACAGTTTTTAAAGGAATATTTAAGAACCAAAAGAAAGATTTACAAAATTGTTATTTATACAAATATATGTATACTTTTCTGTCATACAAATTCGTAAAACATAACTTTATGTTTCAACTTATTTTTTCAAAATACTCTGCCCCAATGTGTTATAAAATAACAATCAAGCAATAAGGATTTATCAAAAGAGTAAAAGCATTGGGTTATGCATTGGGAATGTAGACAAAAATAAAGGTTAATTCCTTCAAGAAACTTACATTTTTTATGAGAGAGACAAGATATATGCATACAAGTATAAATAAAATAAATCAACAAATATTTATTAAGTGGCTACTACCGTGTCAGGTATTATTCAGTGAAGATAAGAAAAGGAGGTTAAAGAAAAAAGTTCTTGCCTCCAGGAACCTACAACCAAATAGGAAACCACACAAAAACAAATGTATACAAAACAAGCTATATATTGGACAAATAAGAAATAATTAACAAAGGAAATGCACTAGAATTAAGAGGTGGTAAAGAAGACTTCTTGTAGAAGGTGGAATTTTAGCTAGGACTTCATAGATTAAGGAGTGAAAGCATTCTAAGAATTGGGGTCAGTGAGAGAAAATGCTCAGATCTGACAGATAGAGTATCATGGGATACAGAGGAGGCCAGTTTCACTAGACTGAAGACTATATATCGGAGGATAAAGTATAAAAAGACTGGAAAAGTAAAATGGGGCTACCTTATGAATGGCTTTGAAAGCTGAAAAGAACAATTTTTATTTCATTGCGAAGGCAACAAGGAGACATTGAAGTTTATTGAGAGTGTATTGTGTAAGAGAGTAGAGGAGTACTTACACTTAAGGAAATCACTTTAGTGCTAAATAAAGAAGGGACTAGAGTGGAGAGAACCTTGAGGCAGGCAGACCCACCAGCAAGGTATTGCAATAATCAGTTTATGAGGTGCTAAGTGCCTGCACTAGAGTCTGGCAGTGTCAGAGGAGAGAAGGAAACAGATTCAAGAAATATCATAAAAGTGAAATAGACAGACTTTGGCAATAGATTGAATACAGAAGGAGAGAGATAGTGGAGAGTTAAGTTTCACATTAGAGTTTAAGAATGAAGATTTTTATTGAAATTAATAGAAACATAGAAGACTCAAATTTCTCAATTGAATACAAGTAATTAATTCAAGAGGAGTGAAGTTCTTGAGTTCATTGAAGGAAAGAAGATAATGTCAAACACACACACAAAAATTTGTGATTTTATATATGTATTATGAGTCTCCCTTCCCTCCCCCTCCCTCTTTCTTTCCTCCTCTTCCTCTTCTCTCTCTCTCTGTCTCTCTCTATATATTATATATATATTTATGTATATGTACATATGTAATACTTGTAGATATATGTATATATATATATATATATATGTGTGTGTGTGTGTGTATGTACCTGACCTCATTTATTGACTCCATCATCAAAGAGACTGGAAACTTGGGAGATAAAACCAATAAGGACAAATACTGACACAAAGGACTGCATAAAGATAACCACTTGAGAAAGCAGCTTCAAGGCATGTGAACCTCTGAAAAATAAAAACATAACAACCAAAGAATGAGAAAGTACTTACAGTAAACAGAAATTGTAAATTTACTCCTTTACATGCTTATTCTATACATATACCTCATTATCATTGTGTTCTAAATATGGTCCCACTGTTCCCATGTATTTGTATATCTATGTGAACAACAAGACATTGGAATGATGTTTGTATCAATGGTTCACATTGTACTTTATGAATAAATACCCTTTCTAAAAACAAACTAAGGCTTTTTTATATATAATCAATCTGGAACACATCAGATGGGGGCTCAGGAGTGGCAGAAGTAGAATTCTCCAGCATCTTAAGCTTGTCCTTATTATTTTGCTAGGAGAAGTAATTATTACTCTTTGAGGACTTGGCTAGCCAGTACAAGTGGTAACTGGAGAAGTAGACACAGAAAGGATATTGTTGATGTTCAGTTGTTTTCAAACATGATTCCAGATTCAGAACTCCATCCACTTAGTCATCTAGCTGCCCTGAACTACATCACTGCCCTAGTGAGGAAGTTACAGGAAATCTGTTATTAATGCCTAATGCCATATCTTGATAATCTGTCATGATGAAATATCACAAATCCAGAACTTAGGTTTGTCTTTAGTTGACAACTATATTTTCCACAGAAATAATAATTTAATTATATAGATGGCACACAAATGTTTTATATCTTAATGAAGTCTAAGTCTAAGCTAGAATGAAACTTTATGTTAAAGATATTGCTTTATGGCTGAAGTTATGGTATATGAATGTTATGGAATATTATTGTTCTGTAAGAAATGACCAACAGGATGATTTCAGAAAGGCCTGGAGAAACCTACATGAACTGATGCTAAGTGAAATGAGAAGAACCAGGAGATCATTATGCACTGCAACAAGAAGACTATATGACAATCAATTCTGATGGACATGGCTCTCTTCAACAATGAGATGATTCAAACCAATTCGAATTGTTCAGTGATGAAGAGAGCCATCTACACCCAGAGAGAGGACTATGGGAACTAAATGTGGACCACCACATAGCATTTTCATTCTTTCTGTTGTTGTTTGCTTACATTTTGTTTTCTTTCTTAGTTTTTTCTTTCCTTCTTGATCTGATTTTTCTTGTGCAGCATGATGACCATATAAATATGTATACATATAATGAATTTAATATATATTTTAATATATTTAAGATGTATTGAACTACCTGCCATCTAGAGGACAGAGTGGCGGGAAGGAAGGGATAATTTGGAACAGAAGGCTTTACAAGGGTCAATGTTGAAAAAATTCCCCATGCATATGTTTTGTAAATAAAAAGCTTTAATAAAAATAAATAAAAAATAACAAAGACATTGCTCTAATCTTTGAAAACTTTTTTCCTAACAAAGATCATTAAAGCTGGATTGAAGCTTAGAGATCTTTTAGTTCAGTCTCTTAATTTTACAAATAAAAATGTAAGGTCCAGAGATCTATAATAATCTCCCCAAGGTCATGCTTCTAATAAAGGTCAAGGATGGAACAAGAACTTAAGTCCTTTAATGAGAAGTCCACTGTATTTTCCATTAAAAGACAATGCCTCTAAAGTATGTCTTCCTGTTATAATTACACCACTGACTTTCGGATTTCTACAATTCTAGATTCAAAAGATCAGTTCTATCACCTCAGCTATCCAAATGTAGTTTAACTTCTTTCAGTAGGAAAGACCTCTCTTTCCCAACTTTAATACCAGCTTCATGCCAGTGAAGCCCTACCCTCTTCTCACTGTTTGAAATATTTGGAATATTCAGTATCCTTGACATTTTGCTGCTTCATGTGTTACTTCAGCAATTCATGAACTCACTGACCACTTAATTTTCCTTCTTCAATATATTATAGCAACATCATCCACAAACCCTTTCAATACATGAATCCATTCACGTATCAGGATTTTAGACAGAGCTTCAGAGGCAATGTGCTGATCTTGCTCCAAAACCTCATATTGGCAGGTCATATTCTGTTCAAAGGAAGGAAAGGAAATATCCTGAAATACATGATTTGTTGGGTTAAAACCACAATGCCACTATGTTTTTAACATACAAAGATGTGAATTACTGTGAAATGGGTTTAGATGTGGGATTTACAAATCCCTGCATATTTCTAATGACAACATAATAGAAATGTAGAAAGAAACATAGTATTTTTGTCTGTCATGAACTTTGGCCAATCAAGCAAACACTTTTCCCCTTGATTTTCATTGGTTAAAGTCAATGTGATGGGACTCTGGAGATAATGAGAAAGCACAGTAATTTCTGTTTTCATTTGGTAGCAAGGAAATGAAGAACATGAAAATTCATCCTAAGTCAATTCTTTTAAACATCTCAATTTTAAACATTATAGGTTCAACAAAAGCCCAAGCTAATTGCACTGAATGCTTCCCCTCTGTATTTTAAGCTACCCTGTACTTTCAAGAACTTCATTTTTCCTGCTTCTGAATTTGGGGTGGGGGAATGCATGAGTAAGGGCATGTTTGTGTGCTTAGCTCATCAAGACACTGTTTTGGTGAGTTATTTAATGTGCAACAGACTTTGTTTTTACATAGTTTTCTAAGCACTATTTAAACAAAGACAATGAAAATGACAGATGAAGGAGGAGAAGTGTGGAAGGAAGAAAAAAGAATGGAGAAAACTGAAGAACAAAATAAAAATGAAGAGAAGACAGAAGGAGAAAAGAAAAAAGGAAGGGAAAATAGAGGGAGAAAAGGTAAAAGGAAAAAGAATAATAAGAGAAGATGAAGAATAACAAGAGGAGAGAAAAGGGGGAAAGCAGGAGGAGAAAGAAGAGAGGGAGAAGAACAAGAACAAGAACAAGAACAAGAAGAACAAAAACAAGAATCAGATTGGTCTTACTATGTGTTAGGTATTGTGCTAAGTGCTTTATAGCTCTTAATTCATTTGATAGGTGCTCTTATCCTCATTTTACAATTCATCTAGGGTTACTCAGCTAGCAAATCTGAGAAAGAATTTGATCTCAACTCTGGATTTGAAGTAAGAAGTTCTGAGTTCAAGATTTTGTTCCAACATTTGCTAACTTTATGTATATCGGGTAAATTATTTAATCTTTAGGAACCTCATCTTACTTATCTATAAAATGGGGGTGATGATTCTTGCACCATTACCTCAAAGGGTTATTGATGAGAAAGATACTTTGTAAAAAGTCAGATAGCATATAAATAATTGGAATTACAACTTAATGAAGCCAAGGTCAAGTTGTTTCATGTAAGCTTAATGCTTTAAGAATTAAATCTTCTTTGACACAGCCAAGGCAGCTCTGCTACTAATAGGCGGAATCATCACTGCTAAGTAAGTCTTCCTTTCCTTTCATGCAAGCAAACCCAGAAGTAGAGCCCTTTTCAAAATTACACAACCCAATTATACAAAGGACAACGTTCTCCCATATTCCAATACTAAGACTATCATAGATTCATAAAGTCAGAGCTCAAAGGGACTTCAGAGACCTTATTCCACCCTTAGATTTTATTTATAGACAAAGAATCTAAGGCCAGGGAATTTGAGTGACTTGACCAGTCATACAGGTAGCATGTAAGCCAAAAGGGAAGATAGATTATTCCTTCTTAATACTTCTACTTCTTCCAAAAAATATTGAAATCTTTTATTATTGCAAACCTTTATTTCCAAATATACCCCTCCTCTCTTCTAATCCAAAGAGCTTTTTCTTAACATTTCCAATTCTAATCTAATACTTACGCCTGTTAGAAAACCCATATGAATTGCAAATAAGCCTCAACCTATTGTATTTTCTAGTGATTTTTGCAGTATACTTCTCAACACTCTCATATGTATGTTCCTTCCACCTGACATTGCATCTCCCTTCTGCAGGCTTTCTTCTATGCTTAAAAAAAAAAAAAAAAAAAAAAAAAAAAACCACTCTCCTCACCTCTATATGTGAGAATCTCTACTTTCCTTCAAGGAATAGATCAAATACTACCTCCTACATGAGAACTGCCCTGGACATTAGATTTGTTTTCTTAATACTTATTTTGTAATATTTTACATTCATTAACACTATACACAATAAATGTAAGCCTCATGAGGGCAGAAACTGTTTTCTGTATCCTTAGCACATAATGTCTATCCTGCTGTTCATTCAGTTGCCTCATGGCTCTGAGGACCCTGGAATGCCGATACTATTAGTTTTTGGCAGATACTGGAGTGATTTGCCATTTCTTTTTCTAGTACACAGTAAACATTTAGAAAATATTTACTGATTGATTTATGAATCTTACTACTCATAAAGCTAATTCCACTAAATAATATTTAAAAATACAGAAAGACAAGACCTCTTGAAAACTTAGCAGCTTCTACTTTTTTGAAGATACTATTGTTATTGTTCACTCATATCTGATAACAGAGAAATCAAGATTATGTTCAACAGCTCTCTCATCTCACGCTTACATGAAACTATTTCTTTTTCTATTGTTTATAATACCTTCCTTTTGTAAAGCACTTTTAGATCTAACATCTTATCTGATGCTTAGAATCATTAAACAGATGTTATATTTCTAACTTTAGAGAAAATGAAATTAAGGCTCATAGAATTTAATGACTTTTTCCACATTATACAAAGTCAAGCTAGAACCAACCTCATCCTACTTCTTTGTTCTTTTTTAGACAAGAAACACTAATGAAAAAGAATGAAGGTTTTTTTTTTCTTTTTAAACAAGAGATGTCCATCAACTGGGGGATGGTCAGACAAAAGGAAATCCATGCATGTGATGGAATATTGGTACTCTGCAAGAAAGAAAATGAAGAATTCATGGAAGTAAGGAAAGACAGCACATGAGAAAGAGTGAAGTAAGCTGAACAATCACTGCTTTAATGATGCAAAAAGAAAGAACAACAACAAAATAAAAATCAGATCTTATGTAAATATGGTAACCAAAGAAGAAATGAGAAAATACTTATCACCCTCCCTTCTTTGCAAACATGAGGGGCTGTGGATTCAAGATTTTGTACAGACTGTTAGACTCAGCTAATATGTGGGTCAGTTTTGCTAACTTGTTTCTTTCTTCTTTTTCTTTTTTATTCTAAATCACAAGAGCTAGCTATCCAAAAAAAAAAAAAAATGAAGATGATATAAAAACAAAAGATATCAAAAAAAATTTAAACATTTTTAAAATGTGAAACTACTAGAACATTTGTCATTGCAATACTGAAGTAGTATTGTTTTTATTACATATTGATGATGCCTACATTCTGTTCCATTCACATTCTTCAGCAAGATTCTCCTTCTGAAAAGCATGAATTACTTAGAGTATCTCAAAATTTGGATTCATTCAGCAAAGAGCTAACCAGTTACAGTTTGGGTATGGTTGGGGAATTATTTGCATTATTTGAATGCAATTATTTGAAAGAATGAGATACATTTATTTCTAAGGTAAACCAGGGTTATGCACTTTTTAAATTTCACATTCCTATTTAAAGCAAAACATTCTTTTCCTCCAAGATAATTACATTAATTAGCACAACAGAAAAACTATTGAGTTGGGACTAAGCCATGTCACAGGACATGGGAATATTACCGTGTCATATGACACTCATTCCAACTCTACCTCTGACAATGCCTATGTAAACTTGGTTAAGTCACATAATCTATATGGATTTCAGTTTGCTCAAATGTAAAATGAGATGGTTGGATGGAAGAGGTAAAGATGACCTTTGAGAATCCTTCTATGTTGTGTTCTCTAGCAATCTTTAAAAGATAACTGGGATTAGGTGGGGACTAGTACATTTCTATATTTCAAGATACAGAGAGAGATAAATATTTCTCTATCAGTAGCAATGTTTCATCTGACAAAAAATTAAGATGCATTTATTAAGCACTCACTATGTGCTAGGTTTTGTGTGAAGTGCTTTACTTATTAATAAATGCATAATTTTGAACATTTTGCAAAATATGTCTATTTCTATGTTCTCATCTTATTCTTACATAATCTGAAAGGTAGGTAAGGGCAGTACTAATGCCAGTTTTACAAGGGAGAAAACTGAAATTTGGTGAGGTTAGATAATTTGTTCAAGGCAGCTAGGTGGTACAAAATGCCTGGCTAGAAGTCAGGAAGAATCATCATTGTGAGTTCAAATCTGATAGCAGACATTTACTAGTTGTATGATCCTAGGCAAGTCACTTAACCTGAATTTCCTCATCTCTTTAATCTGGGGAGGAAATGGCAAACCATTCCAGCATCTTTGCCAAGAAAATCCCAAATGGGATCACAAAGCTTTACACTTGACTAAAAACACCAACTCAACAACATAATCCAAGAATAAATTGACCAGGAATTAGGACACAAGGTTCCTTCTTCATGGACGGGGGCTCTTTGGCACCAAGTAAGCATTTATTAAGCACTCACTATGTGCCAGCTAAATGCTGAGAATACAAATAAGAGCAAAGAAAGAATAGCTGTCTCTTCTCCGACCTGGGGAGCTTAAAAGATGTGATTATATGTTTGAATAAAGCAATAAGATCAGAAATTTAGAGCTGGGAGGGACCTCAAAGGCCATTTAGTTCAAACCCTTCATTTTGTAGAAAAAGAAACTTAAGTTTAGGGAGATTCCGTCCTGACTTACCCAGATACTAGGGGAAAAAATGTGAAGGTTTAATCTTTCCACTGCCAGGAGTATGCTGGGAAATTTAAAAACAAGCTCTCTGAAAAATGTGTACTTGACATTCTTTTAAGTTCAATCTAATACTTTGTCCTTACTTTAGGCAATCAATAAAACAAGTAATCAAGCCCTGTTTTGTAGCATTTGCTGATTTCTGAAGTGTAAATGCTCACACTGAAAATTTAACAATCAGCTCACAGGATCTTGTGAGAATTGACTCCAGCATGTCCCTGACTCTAAACATGATACTTTCTAAAATAGATCTGACATTTTGTGTCTATTGACTAAGAGGAAAATGCTTTTGTTTTCATAACTTAGTAGAGAGCATTCCAACTCTTCTTTTTAGTTTATTTTTTATCTATATGTATGCAGCACAACTGAGAGGACCTGATGGAAATTGACAGTGGCAGCAGCACTACAATGACAAGGACCTGTCAAGGGTGAGATCAGAAAAATGCCCCACATAAAAATATTCTGAGTTTCCTACTTCTCAGTGGCGATTTTAGCAACCCTTTGATGAGCAACCCACCTCTTTCCCCTCCCATCTGTCTGTAATACCATTAC